>NW_026652294.1:77410890-77571770 GCF_009828535.3 Hylobates moloch
AGACAAATTGCAGCAATACTAAAAGTCAGGATCCCATTCCATGGAGACTATTTGACTGATGCATGTGAAAATGGAGCTGAAGTCAGCCTTGAGAGCTGCTTTTGATGGTCAGGGCAACATGAGCATCTCAGATGAGTGACTTTGATATGTCACAGAGCACTCTCTATCTATTTCTGTCTGAGGCTGCATGAAGTTCTAATCTGCTTAGATCTGACTGGATGGCCCTTTGATTGCTCTATTCATCTGTTCATTTAAAATCTCTTTCATTCCAGGGTTTTCTGACTACACTCATAACCCTGCAATCATCCCAGCTATATCAAGCAGGATAATGTGGCTTTGCTTTAAGCTGAGATACTCCACAAAGCATAAGCAGGAGATTTAGATTCAGCTGAGGTTTTCTGAAAGTTAAGAACGCAGCGGGAGTTACCATTTAGGCAACAAACACCACAAGGCTCTAGTTTGGCTTTTTCTCTAGGTGCAAACGTAATACTTTTATGTTTTCTTAGATTCTTTTCATTAAGTTAGACCTTTCATGCCAAGCTTCCCTCAGATTCACCCCTAGCTTCTGAACAGGGTAGCATTTGGTGGCTGACAGATGAAATACTTTAATGCACGTCATCTGTATTCACAGCATCCCAGTAATTAACCCCCTGTTAGGTCTCCCAGTAGCACCATTCTATGCACCTCTAAGAATCAGCTTATTTCCAGAAAGAGAGCATATCTTCATGTCATAAACAATGGAGGAGAGATCATATCACTCAGTTTCACTGCTGTGAGACAAAAGCAACTCGTGGAATGTGCCATTTAACCCATTCCCAGTAAAGAATTCTAACTGATACTTTAATCCCATCAGTATCCCAGTCACTCTCACACCCTTACAGAAGCCCAAGACACCTCAGCTGGCTCCCACCCCCACCCAGGCATGGAGTGATGGCAGAAGCATATGAGGAAGTCAGTTGACTTCTTGACCCTACCCAATCATTTGGTGGCTGTCACAGGGATACCAAATGTGAAGCAGAAGTTTTTCAGAGATGAGCTGGGCTCTGAGAGAAGTTCTGAGGGCAACGAAAAGCCTAAAGAGCCTCCAGGGATCCATCCATCTTCCCAAAGAGCCTTGTGAACTGCGATTTAGAATCAGGTGTGCCATCTTGAGAAACCATCCCACATTCCAAGCAAAATTAGTTTAATGTTCCCGCATAAAAAGGTCCCGAGCCAGGTATGGAACTAAAAAGGTTTGCATGCCGCTGGAAGGAGTTCATGGGGAAATTTATTACAGATCCATTTCTTATGTAAATTGTGTCCTCCTATGATGAGCTCAGTGGAAGTAGCAAGGCCAAGAAAGGTTATTTGGGCCAAATATCATTACCGTTTCCCCTTTGAGAAATAAGATATTCTTCATCTAGATATTCTTCTAGTCCCAGGAAGAGGAAGGAGGGCAGGGAAAAAAAAACCTCAGACTTTCTACAAGGACAATTCTTTGCCTTTAGGAGAAGTCTATCTATTTCTCAATTCTTCCTGCAAATTGGGCGAAACTGAAGAACAGTAGGGATAAACAGAGGCTGAAAAAACTCACAGGTTGGCAAATAGCACAGTCCTGAGGGGTAAGAGGGTCTTTAGAAACTCAGCTTCTTTATCTTCCATGGTAAACTCTTACAGAATGGGAGTCCTTTTATACCACAAAGACTCAGAGACCACAGACATCACAAGTAACAACACAGCACTGTGGAATGTCAAAGCAGGGACTGGGAAGCTAAATGGACTCACAGCCTAATTCTAGGCCTATCATCTGCTAACAGGAATTCTAATAATGAAAAATAACAACTACCACATATATGACTCATGTACTCCATGCCTCCATCAGTACCCATTTCACCCAGAGTGACAGCCACTGCATTAACCACAAGACTGTGGATGACTTAGTCCCTGATCTCTCTCCAAATGAACTACCGTGACTGTCCCCTGTTGGCACTCCACTCCAACCACAATGGTCTCCATATTGTCCTGGCACATGCAAAGCCCACTCCTGCCCCAGGGCCTTTGCACTAGCTGTCCCATCAGTCGGGAATGTTTTTCTCCAGACCATCATAATTTCTTCAGGTCCTTGCTCACATGTCATCTTATCAGAAAAAAATTGCTTGTTCTAAAATGACAAAGGCCCTCCACCTGCCCCTCTCAAACCTTCCTCAAGATTCTAGTCCCCTTGTCCAGCTTCAGTATTCTCCACAACACTTATTACCAACTGAAATAACATGCAGTCCTTTGTTCATATCTTGTCTACATCCCACAGAAAGATGTAGGGTACTAGGTATTAGGGATATGGCAGTGAACCGCATGCCAGGTACTACAATATCTGGCATGAGGCAGTGCCTATGTGGATGGACACAAATGACCACCTATGTGTCAGGCACTCTACAGAGACAAGTGTCTCTGAGTCTCACAATGATCTTGCCAGTAGATATGAACAATGAACCAATGACATCTAGGTCTTGACTGAGGGATAAACCATTTTAAGTCACATAACACAGAAAATGAACTTTTAGCAATTGTTTGTTTTCAGGAGTTCTTTTCCGGTTACTCATTCCTGCATAATAAATTTCCCTAAAGCTTACTGGCTTATACCAACAACAATTTTATTGTAATTTTCACTATTGTCGGTCAAGAATTCTGGCAAGTTTCTGCTTGGTGATTCTTCTGTTCTGCATGGTGTCAACTGAAGTTGCTTAGTCATATTCACAGTTAAAATGGGCTGGTCTGGAAGCCAATCTACTTCACTCACACATGTGACACTCTAATAAGGAAAGCTACAAGGGGTTATCAAGCAGGTGTCTACAAAAATTTATCCCTTGTTTTTAAGGTTAGTAAGTCAGACCAGAAAGCAATATAAGAAAGGAATCTGAAAGTCTTTTGAACAATTATGTTATTACTGAAATGGCACCTGAATTCCAGAGAACATGACATTTTCATGTTCAAATTCAGTTTACCTCTTGAAACAGTAGTCTCATAATTTGATGTCACACTTCACATACTTGTTATTCAGTCCTTAAAAGTAACTGACAGGTGGAGAAGAAAAACAGTGTCTAGGCATAAGTATGACGAAAACTTAATTTTGTGAACTTGGAATCAAATCCAGCAGAAGGTACTTTTGAATTTAGCCACCATTTAAACCAAAGCATTAAGGCTTTATCACCACAAAACAACAACGTAATGAAAGATAAAAGGGGAAAACAACAAATGCACATCTGGGCCACTTTGTACGTTTTAAAGATGGGCATACTTTTGGTATAATCTCAGGCTGAAGTGAAAAAGGAATGTGATGGTTTCTTAAGAAACAGAAAGGTATATTTTTCAAGAGAACATCTACAACCTCATTTCTCACACCTTATTTTGTAACAGTGGTGGTGAGGAGGGGACATAATTCAAGAAATGATGGAGAAATCGAACTCCCTCAGTCAGTTTTATTTGAAAAACAGAGTCCCATGGTTTTACTTAAAAGTGTCCTCAAAAATGCCTTTTAGGACCTTCCCCCAACAAAAACTCTTCAGTCTTTCTAGGAACATAGAGACATGCTCTTTCCCTATCAGGTGAAATAAGGCAAGATAATTCCGTGCATGACAATATAATATATCGAATCCAACATTGTGTCTTTGGTTACCATTTGTGCAGGTCGGCAGGTTCACATGAGACTTGGGGGAGCCTGTGGTCCACCTTCCTGGTCTACTCCCCTTTCCTTTGTCTTCACGAGCAGCACTTTTTAACTCTCTTTTCTTCCTCCAGTTCCTCTTACATGGGCTTAGTTTTATGGTAGAATCTGCATCCTTTTGAAAAGTTTATATACTCTCAAAAGTTAGACTAGGAATTCTTCCCTTTCCCAATTTATTTAAAAGCACATCATTTAAGGATTTTTCTTATGTATTGATTCTGAATATTAGCAACAACATTTATAACAATGGAAACTGCAGAGCTGGTGTGCCACTGGCCCACAGCAAACCACATGGCTGAGGTCAGAGTGAAGGAGGAATCAAGAACAATGCACCAAGGGGAAGGGCTCCATAAAGGGAGGAGATATGGGGAGCGGTGCAGAATTGGAGCCCTTTTTTGGAATTTACAATAGGTACTCAACAATGCCAGAAGAACTGACTTCTTTGCCAGGCTCCACAAAGTGTGGGACCAGTCAAGTCCCTTTTTTACTTATTTATTTTTGTATTAGTCAGGTCACTTGAACTTTTATGCTGATTCTTCATTTTGGCAAACATTCTTTTTCTCATAAAGATTCATGTGGTCTTGAATGTTAAAAGGGCACTTTAAGTATTTCCAAGGACTATGGGTAATAAAAAAGCAGGGATCTGTTTCTTAGCGCCTGTGAGCTCCAAGAACTCTAGGGTTGGGATCGCAACCATTGCAGAGATGGAAAAATATCTGAGACAACTGAGAGGTGGAATCCATCCAAAATCAAAATGACAGCTGAAAGGAGGCCTTACAAGTTCAAGCCCTTGGATGCATCCTGCAAACAACCAGGTTTTGGGGTAGGCTCAAAGGGGCAAATGCAGGGAATAAGGAAAACTCAAGCAAATCACTCCACCGTTGCATCTAAATCCTGACCCCTCATCTGTCAGGTAACAGTCTACAAGTTATATATTAATCTGCTATCCTAACAGTCTAATACAGTCCATCTCATACTGAACAGGAAGACATTTTAAAGCTATCCTACACCTATGCTGCCCCTGGGTCAGCTGAGTGAGGGAATGTGGTGTGTTAATGATACACACGGGAAGTGTCATGGCCCAATGCAATAAGGAACTAGTTTCACCTGGGATCTGCCTCACTCTGACAAAAAGAGATTTGAAACATCGTACACTGTATCCTCATCCTATAGAGCTGCACTGTACGTGGAAGCCTCTGAGAAGTCTTATAGGAAGATTAAACCATTTCACCTTGAATAGTCCAGCATTTCTCTATGTATTTGACTATAGAACCTTGAATTATGCATTATCATCACATGGGAATACTACATACGGAGGTCATGGTTTGTGACCGTCCTGGCTTCACTGGGATGCCAGAGGAGAGGTTCCGGGGACCACAGGACCACCAAAGAGCAAGAGGTACAACAAAGTGTTACTGGGAATGTTTCAACAGAAGCCAATCAGCCTCCTTGCCTCTAGCTAGGAGAGGCTTGCAAAACAATCCCCAAGTGTCAGGAGCTTGAAACCACAAAGATTAATTTTGCCATCACAGTTATGTTATTTATAAATCAACAAGGAACTACTTTTCAACATGGTCACTCAGAGACGCAAGCATGATAGTTAATTTCGTATGTCAACTTGGCAGGACTAAGGGATGCCCAGATAGCTGGTAAAGCGTTATTTCTGGGTATGTCTGTGTGGGTGTTTTGGGAAGAGATTTGCATTTGAATGGGTAGACTGAGTAAAGATCACCCGCACTAAGGTGGGCAGACACGATCCAATTTGTTGAGAGCATAAATAAAATGAAAACGTGGAGAAAGGATGAATTCGCTCTCCTCTCTTTGAACTGGGACATTCTTCTTCTCCTGCCCTGAGAATTCATACTCCTCATCCTCAGGTCTTCTGATTTGGACCAGGAAATTAAATCATCAGCCTCCCCGCACTGCGCCCCACAGTTCTCAGGCCTCAGATTCAGACTGAATTACTCTATCAGGTTCCTGGTTCTCCAGCTTGCAGATGGCAGATCATAGGACTTCTAAGCCTCCATAAACACACAGGCCAATTCCTGTAATAAATTAATATATGTAACACAGAAGATATGTATTTATATATAGCATAATTTTCTATAAAAGACCATTTTCTCCAAATTGTACATATTTACATATATCTCCTAGTGGTTCTCTCGGGAGAACTCTAATCTACCAGGACAACAAGGCAGCCACCATCTCTAAACTTGCCATCTCCAAATGGAAAAGAGAGCACGGAAAAGCAGGCACTTGCCCTAAAGACACACATCACTTCCACCCACATGGCATCAGCCAAAGCAACCACATGGCTACATCTAACTTGCACAGGGAAGTGCTAGACCTACTGTGTTAGTTTCTCGAACCTGCTAGAACAAATTACCACAAATTTGATGGCTTGAAACAACACAGTTCTATTTACTTACAGCTCTGGAGGCCAAAAACCCAAAATCAGTATCACTAGGCCGAAACCAAGGTGTTAGCAGGGCCACGCTCTCCTTGGAGGCTTTAGGGGAGAATTCATTCTTTGCCTCTTCCAGCTCCTGGTCACTGTGGGCATTTCTTGGATTGTCCCCTCCTCACTGTAATCAAGACCAGCATCTTCAGACCTTTCTTCACCTGGTCTTCTCCTCTGAGCGTATCCAGTCTCTCTCTGCCTGTTTTATGAGCATACATGTGATTGCATTAAGGGCCCCTGTGGATAATCCAGGATAATCCCCCTAACTCAATATCCTTAATGTAATTACATTTGCGAAGACACTTTTTTCCAAATAAAGCAGCATCTGCAGGTTCTAGGGATTAGGACTTGATAACATTGGGGACCATTATTCAGCCTAACAAAGGAGAACAGGGATCCTGTATTTAACTACAAGCATAACAACTATCATATTCTATTTTAGTCTCCCGTCTCACCTGATTTCTCAACTAAGTGCACAGGGTTCTGAGCACTTTGTCTGTCTACAGCTAAGCATTCATTCAATTTCAGACAGAGCTGAAAATGCACAGCCAGAGAAGTCCTCAAGCACCAACTTACACAACCCTCTCCTTGACAATCGAATAATTTGGGTCTCAGAAAATATTATGTACCCAGGGTCAGACATTGAGTATGAGACGAACATAGAAGAGAGGTCACCAGACTTGTAATAGAGCCACAAATACTGTGTTACATTCTTTGTTAGCTTCCTGGTTAGCCATTTGGTTGGTAATCTGATTTTTGCCCTCTGATATATAACTTCTGCAGCAACATCTTCAGCCCGTATACTCTGTCCCCTAATCTTTAGAAATTATCATCTGATATTTGACATATATTTATTGGTTTGTTTATTGTCTGTTTTTCTCCACCAGAAAATAGAGTCAATGACCACAAAATTTTACTTTCTCACTGTAGCGGCTATACTAGTGCCTGGCACATAACTGGCATTCTATACTTGTTAAATGAATGAATAAATGAATCTTCAAAACTGAACCTTTTCTCTGATTCCTTGCCAACCCTTATTATCTTTCATCTCTTTTTCAAAATAGTCATTCTAACCGATGTGAGGTGATATCTCATTCGGTTTTTTTGTTTGTATGAAGTTAAAAGGTACAAGTGCATTTTGTTACATGGATATATTACGTAGTGGTGAAGTCTGGGCTTTCAGTGTAACCATTACACAAAGAATGTATATTGCACCCATTAAGTATTTGTCTTCCTTCATCCACCTCCCCACATCCCACCCTCTCAGCTTCTGTGTCTCCAATGTCTATTATTCCACACTCTATGTTCATATATACTCATTATTTAGCTTCCACTTACAAATGAGAACACGTGGTATTTGACTTTCTGTTTCTGAGTTATTTCACTTAAGGTAATGGCCTCGAGGTTCATCCATGATGCTGCAAAAACGTGATTTTATTCTCTTTAAGATATCTCATTGTTTTAATTTGCATTTTCTTTTTTATTTTTTTGGTTTGTCTGTTGGTTTGTTTGTTTGTTTTTGAGATGGGGTCTTGCTCTATCACCCAGGCTGGAGTGCAGTGGTACAATCTCGGCTTACTGCAACCTCCACCTCCTGGGTTCAAGCGATTCTCCTGCCTCAGCTCCCCAGGTAGCTGGGATTATTCAGGCGCATGCCACCACGCCCAGTTAATTTTTGTATTTTTAGTAGAGATGCGGTTTCACCATGTTGGCCAGGCTGGCCCCAAACACTTGACCTCAAGTGATGTGCTCGCCTCAGCCTCACAAAGTGCTAGGATTACAGGCATGAGCCACTGCACCCAGCCTTGCACTTTCTTCATGATATAACTTATCATCAGGGAAATGATATATATCTATCTACCTGTTGTCCATTTTCTAATAGTTTACATTAAAACTTCCCTAATATGTTAATTTGGTAAATGTCTGATAATGTCCTCTGGAGTATTAAAAACAATTACATTTTTAGCTTATAATAAATATAGTTGCAATTTTGTAGACCTTTTGTATTTATTTTCCAATACTTTAAATTTTGTCATATTTTTCTAAAGAAATTGCCGACAAAAAAAAAAAAACAGATTAATTATCAATTCATCTCATATGGCAAAAAAAAATCTTTGCTATAAATAGGCAATACTCTAGAATGATTTTATTTATATAAATAGTACTTTTTTTATGACTTAAGTTGTGATTTTCTCCAATTCTTCCCTGAACCACTGCTTCAGATATTTGCAATCTGATAAAAATTATTGCCTTTAGTTCTCCTGTTTGATCTTAGAGTGAAAGAATCATCCTAGTAAATACATTGTCATGTAAACTTTTCTGACACCAGGTTCCATTTAATTACTTTGGAGCAGAATCAAGCAGAATAACAACTATGAATTCAGTAGCTTTTGTTTATAAAGCAAAAGTGTCTGACAATCACCAAAAACAAAAATATGAACACACTGAGTGGGAAAACACATTGTTTTTTAAAAAGAGAACCTGCTTTTCATTAGTTTTAGAGACGCCCAGAAGAAAACGAATTGTTTACATGAAAACAACTGACAAACTCCCAGTGAAGTGGAGGAAGGACTAAAATGATAGATTAGAATTTCATAGGCTTAAGAGTCTAAAAATTGGTGAAATTTTAACAAAGATATTTATGTAGAAACTTCTAAGCTGATGAACCACAAGCCTTTATAACTATGATTCTTCCATCCTGAACTTGACTCATTTCTCATGCACTCTCCACTTCCACCTTTCTGGATGTCTTCCGATACTGTCAGTTTCCTTTCAACTTCCAAATTTGCTGTACCTTTCACTGGGACATTCTGCTCCCAAACAAACCCCCTTCCCCTCCAATCCTAACTCTTAGTCTCTCAACTGTAAAATGAGTATTATCAGAAATGAGCTAATAATGCACATTAATGCTTACTCCAGTGTTTGGCACGTGGTGAACACTGAACAAATGTTCCTCATTATTTTTACCACTGGTGTTCTCAACAAGGCAGCTTCAGTTGGATGAATATGCTGGAATGACTATTTGGGGCATTTGGCAGGCCCACAGGGAGATGGTTGGGAGTATGTAATTCATTTGGGGGATAGAAATTTCTAAAACACTATGTGTAAGGCTGGTCTTCTTTTCTTTTCTTTTCCATTGTCAGTAACTATTTTTTTTATTTTATTATTATACTTAAAAGTTTTAGGGTACATGTGCACAATGTGCAGGTTTGTTACATATGTATCCATGTGCCATGTTGGTGTGCTGCACCCATTAACTCATCATTTAGCATTAGGTGTATCTCCTAATGCGGTCCCTCCCCTCTCCCCTGCACCCCACATCAGTCCCCGGAGTGTGATGTTCCCCTTTCTGTGTGCATGTGTTCTCATTGCTCAATTCCCACCTATGAGTGAGAACATGCGGTGTTTGGTTTTTTGTCCTTGCGATAGTTTGCTGAGAATGATGGTTTCCAGTTTCATCCATGTCCCTACAAAGGACATGAACTCATCATTTTTTATGGCTGCATAGTATTCCATGGTGTATATGTGCCACATTTTCTTAATCCAGTCTATCATTGATGGACATCTGGGTTGGTTCCAAGTCTTTGTTATTGTGAATAGTGCCGCAATAAACATACATGTGCATGTGTCTTTATAGCAGCATGATTTATAGTCCTTTGGGTATATACCCAGTAATGGGATTGCTGGATCAAATGGTATTTCTAGTTCTAGATCCCTGAGGAATCACCACACTGACTTCCACAATGGTATAAAGTTGGTCTTCTACCTAATGGTTATTTAGTTGAGTTATTCCAAAGTAGAGCATAACTCAGAACAGAAAAGCATGACATGAAAAGGATTTAACAGGGCAATTCCAGCTCTACCATATCCCCAGGGACTCCCCTCTTTGCCACAGAAAGAAAATTGATTTATTCAACAGATGTTTACTGAATACCTGTGCCAGGCCCTACCTAGAGTCTAGACATGGAAAACACATTGAGCCAAACAGACTAAAATTTCTTCCCTCATAGAGCTTTTGTTCTAAAGGAGCTAGGTAGACAATAAAGAAAATAAATAAAAATTTGTTTGTAAGACTCTGGTAAGTCCTATGGAGAAAAATAAACCAGGGTAACTAGTTTGAGCAGACCAGTAAGCAGGCAGGCAACAATCTTATTTTAAGTAGGGTATTTCACACCTAGACTAGGTGTGAAAGTGATATTTGATCAAATACTTGAAGGAGAAAGAGAGCAAGACTTGCGTACATCTGAGTGCTGCAGGCAGAACAAGCAACCACTGCAAAGGCCCTGAGGTGCTAGGGAGGTGCCTGATTGTTTAAAGGACAGGAGAGAGGACAGGATGGCGACAGGAGAGAGGACAGGATGGCTGCAGAAGAATGAACCACAAGGAGCATTTCAGGAGCCAGATCATCAAAGGTCTTGCAAGCTGTGTAAGAACATTGGCTTTTACCGTTGGCAAGATGGAAAGATGCTTCAGGGGTCTGAGTAGCGATGAAAGGGGATCTGACTTAGGTTTTTAAAAGATAAGAGAATTGTCTTGTCTTTTAAGACAAACATTTGTTATCTTTCATGTTTATTATAAATATAAGATCATATTATGATGACATGAACTTATATTTAGAAAACCCTAAGGAATCTACCAAAACACTGCTAGAACTGAAAAACTCAGTAAAGTTGCAGGATACAAAATCATCATATAAAAATCAATAGTGTTTCTATGCACTAACAACTATCCAAAAAAGAAACCAATAAAAAATTTAATTTATGATAGGTACCAGAAAAACAAAATGCTTAAGAATATATTTAACCAAGGAGGTGAAAGACCTGTACATTGAAAATTATAAAACATTGATTAAAGAAATTGAAGAAGACACAA
Source organism: Hylobates moloch (assembly GCF_009828535.3). NCBI lineage: Eukaryota > Metazoa > Chordata > Mammalia > Primates > Hylobatidae > Hylobates > Hylobates moloch. Next base: position 77,421,924 of record NW_026652294.1, read on the forward strand.
ATAAATGGAAAGATATCCCAAGTTCATGGATTGGTAGAATAAATATTGTTAAAATGTTCATGCTACCGAAAGTAATCTTCAGATTCAATGCAACCCTAACAAAATACCAATGACATTTTTAGCAGAAATAGAAAAAAATCCTAAAATTTGCATGGAACCACAAAAGGCCCTAGATAGCCAAACAATTTTGAGCAAAAACAAGAAAACTGGAAGCACGACACTACCTGACTTCAAAATATACTATGAAGGTATAATAATCAAAACAGCAAGGCACTGGCATAAAATCAGATACACAGACCAGTGGAACAAGATAGAGAGCCCAGAAATAAATCCACACAATTACAGTCAATTGATTTTTGACAAAGTTGTCAAGAACACACAATAGGAAAATGACATTCTTTTCAATAAATGGTGTTGAGGAAACTGGATATCCACATACAGAAGAATACAATTATACCTTTAACTAATACCAGATAAAAAAACAATTCAAAATGAACTAACAACTTAAAACCTGAAACTGTAGAGTAACTAGAGAAAAGGATACAGGAAAGCTCCATGATGTTGGTCTAGGCAATGATTATTTGGATATGATTCCAAAACACATGCAGTAAAAGCAAGAATAAACAAAAGGGATTATATCAAACTAAAAAGCTTCAGCACAGCAAAGGAAACAATCAATCAACAGAGAAAGGGATAAACTACGAAGTAGGATAACACATTTGCAAACCACATATCTGATAAAGAGTTAATATCCAAAACATATAAGGAACTCAAACATATCAATAGCAAAAAAAAAATAAGTCAATTATAAAATTGGTAAAGGAACTGAATTGACATTTCTCAAAAGAAGACATAAAAAATTGCCACCAGCTACATGAAAAAACATATTTAAAGATCACTAATCATCAAGGAAATGCAAATTAAAACCACAATCAGATGTCATCTCACCCCAGTAAGAAAGGCTATTTTCAAAAATATAAAAGATAACAAGTGCTGGCAAGGATGTAGGGAAAAGAGAACCCTTGCACACTGTTGGTAGGAAAGTAAATTAGCATAGATAGCCACGATAAGAAACAGTATGGATTTTCACTAAAAAATTAAAAATAGAACCACCATATGATCCAGCCATCGCACTGCTGAGTATAAACCTGAAGGAAATGAATCAGTATGTCAAAGAGCTATCTGGACTCCCACGTTTATTTCAGCACTAGTCACAAGAGCCAAGATATGGAATTAACCTAAGTGTCCATTAAAGGATGAATAAAGAAAATGTGGCATATATACACAAAGGAGTACTATTCAGCCATAAAAAAGAAGGAAATAGCATCATTTGCAACAACATGGATCAACCTGGAGAACACTGTGTTAATTAAAACAAGCCAGGCACAAAAAGATAAATATTGCACGATCTCACTTACATGTGGAATCTAAAAATTGAATTCATAGACGCAGGGAGTAGAATGGTGGGCACCAGAGGCTGGGGTGGGAAAGAGGCAAAGACGTTGGTCAATGGATACAAAATTTCAGTTAGACAGGAGGAATAAGTTCAAGAGACCTATTGTACAACATGGTGACTATAGTTAATAACACTGTATTATATTATTGAAAATTGCTAAGAAAGTAGATTTTAAGTGCTCTTATCACAAAAGATAAGTGTGTGAAGCAATACATATGTTAATTAGCTTGATTTAGCCATTCCACAGTGTACACATACTTCAAAACATGTTATACAATATAAATATAAACAATTTTTGCCAATTAAAAAAATAAAAAAGTAAATACATTGGAAAGAGCATGGTATGAAATGAGCCTAGTAAATCCAGCTATCCAGGAAACCCAGGAGTTTATGAATGTGCAGCCAACCCGCTATGGACTGAATCGTGTCCCCCCAAATTCATATGTTGAAGCCCTAACCCGAAAGTGAAGGTGTTTGGAGATGGGGCTTTCGGGAGGTGATTAGGGGGAGATGAGGCCATGAGGGTGGGGCACTCATAATAGGATTAGCATCCTTAGAAGAACAGGAAGGGAGACAGTTCTCTCTTCATTATGTAAGGACACAGCTAGAAGATGACTGTCAGCAAATCAGAAAGAAGAACCTTACCAAAACTCAGACATGGTAGCACTCTTATCTCAGATTTCCAGCCTCCAGAACGGTGAGAAAAAAATACCTGTGTTTAAACCGCCCAGTCTATTATATTTTGTTACAGCAACCAAAGATGACTAAGACACAACCCTTCCATTTGCATGTCCTTCCGGGCCCAAGAGTGAAAACACCAACGGACAGAGACAGAATACTCCAAGCCCAAGAAAGCCTGGAGCTGCAGCTTTTCTGAGCACAGATGGAAAGAGTGAGCTTGGCCTGTGCTGCCAGAGCAAGTGGCTCACCCCGCCGTGTCTGTATCTCAACTCCTTTCAACCAGGGATTTAAAATAAGCTGAAACATTCCTTGAATGCCTGCCACATGCTTCTAAGACACTATAGGCCACTGAGAGGGGAACAAGTAGCCAAAACATTTCCTCACAGCTCCCAAGACTTCACTACCAGTCATCGTCAGGGAGAAGGTAAATCTCAGTTTTGAAGGCTGATGGTTTGTTTTCCTATAGTCAACCCTAGGTAAACAAACAACTACCAAGAAGTACTATAGTTTTCAGATGAAATGATAGAATATTATACATTTCTGTTTCTCCTCTGGGCAACATAACCACTTGGTTTCTTTCAGATACCAAGTTAATTGATTAAACAAGAACAAAGAGGAGAATCTTCTGGTGTACCTTAATCAGAAGGAAAACAAATCAGCTTAACATATTATTATGTAGTCTTCTCTCCAAGTTCCCTCAATATCATTATTCACTGAGGAAGAAAATATTAAGATGAGGCTAGGATGCACATAACTCTATGGCTAAAACCAAGTAAAAGTACTACATTCAACAGTGCCACAGATCAAAACTATTCTTAAGCCTTGCCTCCCTTGAGAATTGACTCGACCCCAGATGAAATTGCCAAGTGAGCGAAATCTGTCTTTCACTTACTCATCTACATTTCATGCCCCTTTTTAACCCTCTATCACATTTCACTTTCCATATCCCATTGATTTTAGAATACTGCCTGAGGCCATAATCCTTGAGGAAGATATCTGAAATCATGCTAATACTTTTTTGTGAGTGAATTTAATATTATTCTCATGTGTATTGACACTTTTAAAAAAAAGACTTCTGAGTCAATAGCCCTCTCCTTGAACGATGTCCATAGCTTAAATGGCAAAATCTATATTCTAGATATACCGAACCTATATTTCCAGCTCTAAAATATCTTGCAAGCTCCAGACATACATTCCCGGCTAAGAACCATAGCTAGTGTGGGGTAAGGTGGTGAATAACACTGGTTGACAGACTTATATTCACCTTGTAGTTATTAGCTTCCTGTGTACTTCCACTTGAATGTTGCACCTGCATCTCAAAACACAACCCAAACTGAAATTATCATCTTCCACCCCAAGGATGTTCTGTGTCGTTTGAGGTCAGTTTCATTTAATTTTATCACCATGCCCCTAAGCCTTCCAACAGAGAAAGAGTTATCCCTGACTTTCTCTTTAAGCCTCAACGTTTAAGCTGCCAGTCATCAGGTTCATTCTATTTCTTTTCCCCTTCTCTGACAAAGATGATAAACAAGTTTCATCATTATAAACATTATTATTATGTTTGTATGTTATATGTTCATATGTTGTATGTTAATAAACAGTGGCTTCCTGATGTGCTGTATGGAGAAAAATTCTAGGATAACCAGGGAACAGAACAGATTGATTAGTAATGTCTGTTATGGTGCAGAAAGGAGTAGTAGGACACATGGCAGACATATGAAATCCTTAGCCTATGGCCCCATCATCTCTTGCCTGAAATATTGTAAAAAGCTTCACTTCTCATAACCAGCCTCTTTCTACTTTCAACTATCTCTCATACTGTAAGAGTTATATTCTTCCACAAAATTCATGAACATGTAGCTCCATCCCCAGCTTAGACATCTCAGTTTGTTTTCTAATACCTTCAGGATAGAGGCCTATCCTTCCCGTGTAGTATATAAGATGCTCCTGAATTTGATCCAGCCTCATTCTCCACACTCATTTCCATCCACATATGGTCCAGGCACACACATACTTTTACTTTCTCTGATCAACATCTGGGAACCCTAGGCTTTCATGTGCATCCTTCACTCAGTGAAGTTTCATTCAAAGAATAACTATCCTAGTCCTACTTCACTTACAAAATAATTTTTCATCTCTTAAAACCCAATTCAAAATGCCCTTTCCCACAAAAAATAACCCTTTCTAACCTGACTCTTACAGTGCTCCATACATGCATACTTGAAAGTGCTCATCCCACTCTGCTCCAAAATGTACTTGTTTTTCTCTCTCCATCACTATACTGTGAATCTCCCAGCAGGAGAGACCAGGTCTTATTCATCTTTATGTCCCAGGTGCCTGGCACAAAATCTGGTACACAGTAGGGGTATTTGGTAAATGTTTGTTGGATAAATGAACTCAAAGGAAAGCTCTCTAATTGTGTCCATTGAAACACCATAACATCTACCACCAAAGAGTTATTTTTGGTTGGAGAGGCTATTGTCAATCCTTCAGTTCACATCATCATATATAGCGGCCTAAGATGTGGCTCTTCTAGCAAGAAACATAGCCCTAAATATTGCACCCATCAATTGCTATAACATGAATAGTTTTCTGATACAATTAGGCCAATGAAATTGCTTTCCTGGAAGCTTTTAGCCCTGCCCAATCTGAAAGACTGGCTGGAAATGCACACTCAGGACCCCGATGGACTCTTGGCTATGTCCAAAGACAAGCAGTAGTATGAATTGCAGTGTTCTCCAAATCCTATATCTCTCTCATGAATTTTTAATCGCTCAACTTCTCATCACAGGTAACAAAGACCTCTTTTCTCAAAAGAATTAAATTAAATTAAAAGTACACACGAATTTGAACCATCTTATTCCCCAGTTTCTACCTCCCCCAACTCCCTAAAACTGAATGTAACAAGAGGAACATAAAGCAAACTACAGAATAATGTAAGTAATTTGAGCTTCAAAGATTCAGTGTTTAAACTCAGAGTACTTACTGAAGCGCCTGACAATACAAGTCCTGGCAGGCTTGGGACTGCATTTCTGGAACGTGGGAATTGTTCCATGAAACGACACAAGAAAACTGTTTCAAAAAATCAGCAATTGAGAAAGCATGAAAATCGGTGAAAAGCAACAAGGGGTGAAATAAGGCACAAGATGTCTACAGGAGGTGGCCTTACCTTGAGTTCCTGACTGAGCAACCACCATGTCTCTTATGGACCAAGTCTCAAAATGTGTCATATGAACAACAGATTCGCCATACTTTCAAATGAAGACTGAGAGATGCTTCAAAATTAGACTAGGGGCCATTGTCAGAAAGGAGTTAGAAGGACTGCAGAGGACAAGGTTGGCATCTACAGGACATGGGCCTGGCACAAGGCCCAGTAATGAGTTGCGAGGACCCAAATGTGCCCACCTGCAAGCAGTGTTTACTCTAGGCAATTCCTCAGCTAGGAAGGGTGCTATTTTTTTTCTCTTTTAAAATAGAATAGACCCTAAAGAGTGAAATAGAGAAGGAGTTCTCAACTATGATGTTTACCAGAATCACCTGGAGAGTTAATAAAGCTCCTAGAAGCCCCGGCTTTACCAAGTTCTCCAGGTGATTTTGATATACGCAGATGTGTAAGGATGGCTGATATAGCACTCTGGTTCTCAAATTTGTCTCCCCATGAAATCATCTGGGGAGCTTTGAGAATTACTGATGCCGGGTTCCCACCCAGGGCTTCTGACTTAATTGGCCTAGATGTAGCTTGGGCATTAGGATTTGTTAAAGATCCCAAAGGAAGCCAACACTGAAACCGCAGATTGAGAAGAACGGTTGCCCTCATCAAAGGAGAATAACTGATTCCTATATATTCAAAACTCCATTCAAATGTAATCTGAAATCCTTATTCAGATTATATGTTATTCTCTATTGGCACTTGATATTACCATAGTTTTTTTGATTATCATCAATAATGTTTTCACTAGTACCTGGAGCTCTGCCCTGACCCTATCCATAGGAGCTATTTTATGAATTACTTGAAAAGGATAGAAAAAGGCCACTTGTTTGAACTGTCCTTTACTGCTCTCTTTGAGCTTCAAAGTTTCAGATGTTTAAACAACATCTTGCCATCTCTGACAACTCAGGCTGATGGCAAGATTTACCCCCAGTCTTTTCTCCAGTTTACCAGATACCAAACATCTACCCACAGAGCACAAAGCTTTTTACAAAACAGCAGGGCTGTCTCCTGCCTTCTTGGCATTCATTTTACTCTCGCTTAACTCTCCATTGCCAATTTCTAATAATGACCATATTGAGGAAGAATCTAGAGAAGCAGAAAGTGCTCATGGTTTGTCTTTTAAAGCAGGTGGATGCCTCAACAACTGTGCAACTTCAGGCAAAGTCCCCATCCTCTCTAAACTTCATTTTCTTCATTTTTGTAAAATTGAAGCAATCATACTAACCAGCCATGCTATGATGATAAAATGAGATCTTGCAGTTACAGCACTATGGCAGGGGTTGGCATACAGTAGGTGTTCAAATGTCTGGCACCCAGTAGGCACTGTCCATTGTTTACTTATTGTTGTTAACATTCCTATTACTCTACGTGGTACAAAAGAAAACACTGATGGCACATGGATACATACGTAACAAACCCGCACACTGTGCACATGTACCCTAAAACCTAAATTATAATAAAAAAATAAATAAATAAATAAATAAAAATTAAAAAAAAAGAAAACACTGTCACAGATAAATCTTATCTGCTCATTAAAGGAACAAGGTTAAAAATTCTTTGCCTCCTCCCCTTTAGGAAATCTCAGATTATCTGGAGAGCAAAGACTCAGATCAGTGATCTACATGAGGGCCAAAAAAAAAAAAAATACTGAAATTAGCAACTCTTGGTTTTGTCAACTTTGGGCCAAAGTATCATAAAATGCTTTTCCCACATACATTATCAGAGCCAGAAATGTTCTTGGAGATCGTTGAAGCCTAATAAGTTTTCACAATAAAGAAATGGAGTCCCAGAGTTTAAACAGTGCTTTGGGCAGTTGGGCACTAAGTAGTTACAGTCATAATTAGCACCCATGCCTGAGAGATGCTATAGTAACACTTGATATTTATACATCTCTGAACAATTCACAAAGCACCTGATGCTAACATTTCTCCATAACCACGACCTAAGGCAGGATTTGCCAACCTTGGCACTATTGACATGCAGTGCTAGATATTCCTTTGTTGTGGGAGAGTCTTTGTCCATTTGTGGGATGTTTATCAGCATGTGGGACCTCCACCCACTAGATGCCAGTAGCAAACCTCTACACAGTTGTGATAGCCAAAGATATCTCCAGACATTGTCAAACATCCCCTGAGGGGCAAAACTGATTCCTACTTAAGAGCCACTGCTCTCAATGTTAGCACAACTGGCACAAAACCAAGTTCAGAGAGGTGAACTTGCCCAAGGACACACAAGCTAGCAATTGACAGGATTGAGGAGGGGATAGGCAGGACAAAAACAAACAAGCAACCCCAAACATATACATGGCCTAACCATTAGTCGTGATTTTTCCATATTCCCATCTGCTGAGTGAAGTTGTTTCATGTCATTCTTATCCCTTACTTGGAAGAAAAAAACAAACGTAAACAACAACTTGAAAAGCCTGTTGAGGCCAACTGTTTCAAACATGCTGTATGTGAAATATCAATATTTTTCATCACAAGATACAGAAAGTGTGAGTTTACTGTAATTATTTTTAGATGAGGCTATTTGAAGGTAAATAACCCACAAGATATTTTGTACACATACTTGAGTTATTTTTGCCACAATGTCAGCGAGAAATAATTCAATTTTAGCACTAGATTTATAAAAGTTCTTTCTAATATAAATGGCCCATAATTTCCGTGAGAAGTGATTACAAATATTTAGCTCAACTATTCAAATTAAAGTAGTTGGAAACTAACATCCAGTAGATTAAGGAACTAGTAACGATGTGGATAAGAACGTTAAGGCTGAGGGAATGTAGAAATAAGAGACCTGACTTTGTCAAGGTGAATGATGTTATCTTAAGTAAAAGCTAACACAGTCTGCCCACTAGAGATGGAAAAGCATTCGGGTCACTTGCAGAGTGGCTTTAGATGTGACCCTTGGAATAGGGAGATATTTTTCCCCTGGGTTCCCTCCAGAAGGAGACATTTCCATACGGGTCACAGCCTCGTATTGTTAAGAAACTTTTCCTATCCTGTTTCTCACATTTCTCATCTATGCCTTATTATAGCAATTTCTGAAAAAGCAAAAAAGATGCCCAATAAGCAAGGCAGCAACTCTGTAGGCTTCTGAGTGTTCTTCCAGCAGGCGAAAGACAGAAATAAAAATAAAATTTAAAACAGAAAAGAGTAACCAACCTTTGACATAAGCAGGCCCAAAGAGAAGGGCAAATGAAATATCTCACCTCTCAAGCTTTGTGGGGAAGTAAAGACAAATTTGCACATAAAGCCTGGGAAGGTGTCAAAATGGAGCACATCAGCTTGGGAGAAACAAGTGCAGCAATGAAATCATGTCAGGCTGAGGGGTGGTCAAGGGTGCACCAGCAACCTCAGAGGTCCAAATCAGGGGGCAAGTGGGAAAAGCTTGGGGCAGCCTTAACCTTTGACCCAAAGCAAGATCCTCGGCCAACTCTAAGTGTTCCAGGTAGTGGCACCTTTGCTGATATTTACCTTTTTAGAACAAGGTTAGATTTCATAACTTCAGTGGCTTCATCATTTTCAATAAGAAAATTGACGTTTAGAAATTTATGATTTGCCCAAAGTCACACGATTAGAAATCTGTCTTAAAAACTTGGATTCCAGAACAGAGCTCTTTTACTAAACCACAACTTTCTCTACTAAGCCAAGCTCTTCATAGGGTCCTGATACAATAGCAATCATCCCCACTGCGTTGAAGAGTAAGGAGATAGCCCAATACTTGGAGACATTGTGTTTTTATTTTGAATTTTGTGATTTCACTCGTTAGAATAAGAATTATACTTACAAAGATGAGAATTATGAAAGATATCCCCAGTTACCTTTTGGTTCTAGCAAAGAATCCAAAATCTGTAAGGACCTAAAAAGGCACAGAATTCATCCTATGTCAAATCTGTAGGGATCCAAATGACACAGAATTCATCCCATGTTATTCAATTGAAGAGGCGTTAATGAACAGCCCACACATAAAGGTGTGGGCAGGGTTATGGGAATATATAACGGATGGGAAAATACCTACAGCCTAGCAGCCATGTGCATCCCCAGGGACTAAAGGGGCCAGGGGAGGAGGCAGAACGACTGGAGCCCCTTGAGAGGTGGGCCCTGTCATGGAGGGCCATAGCTACTGCTTCCTCTCTATCTGCTGCTGGTGCCTCCCATTGGCCAAACCCACTTGGAAGCCACAAGGCACAAGATCCCAGGTAAAGCAGTCCACAGGGGGTCAGCTTCCGAAAACACACAGCCTGGCACAGAACATAGGAGAGAGGATAGTGGAGGGTGCAGGCTCAGTTGTCAGCGAAAATTAACCAGGATGGACCCTCCCCAAGGTAGTCAAACCCAAAGAGATCCCAGGCATGGGACTTGGGAAGGACCCTTCCCTAGTGGATTCTCAGATTCTGCAGGGGCTGCTGGGTGCAGAGCTAGAGCAGTGTTTTTGCTCTAGTTAGGCAGACCTCAGATTGAATATTAGAAGTGAAAAAAAGTCAACAGAGAAAGATCAGGAAAGACATTGTCACTGAAAGAGAAATTAGCAGAAAGCCACACACAGAGAGATGGCCCTTCCCAGAAGTATTCTACCCCCTAGTGTGATGTAGGGACTAACTGAAGAGATTAAGGTGCCTTATAGACACGGCCAGGAAGCAGCTTGCTAGAAATGATTTCACGTAAAATAAGCCTCACCCTCAGAAATCATAATGAGTTATGAACAAGGGTAGAAATGAGGAAGGTGGAGCTGCAGGTACGAGTATAAACAAAAGGGTGGCTGGCACCAGAGACAAAGGAAAGGAGAGCTGGACATACAAGAGGCATTCCAGCTTCATTCCAAAAAGAAGGTATTCCTGTATATCATGAGGAAGGAAGGCAGGAATGCAGCTGCTAGCAGTTGGGTACCCAGTGTGTCCCAACTTCATATATTGATATCCTATGTAGTTTCATCTTCACAATATTGAGGTAGCTACTTTTGTCCTTATTTTGCAGATAAAGACACAGAAATGGGAGAGAGTGGTCTAGTGAAGGGGCACTGAAGGCACATTTCCTGAGTTCCAATCTTGGCTGTCTGACCTCAGGCAAGTTACTTAACCCTCTATGCCTAAGTTTCCTCATCTGTGAAATGACATTAATAACAGCATGTACCCCACAGCCTACTTGTGCATACTGAAAAATACGTGTAAGTTAATACTTTGCAAGGTGTCTAAACCTGATCAGTGTCTGATATATGGTAGAAATTCAATAACGCTAGTTGTGGGTGTTATCTGCTGCCTAAATGTATGCTGCTAATAAATGGACCAGCTGGGATTTGATTCAGGATTGTTCTAATGCCGAAACTCACATGCGTTCTTACCACTCTACCATGCTGGCACCCTGTTCCAAGTGGCACAGATGTCCCAAGAAAGAGGGGACTCTAGGAACTATACCTCATGGAATCTGCCTCAGATCTTCCAGCTCTCCCAGCTCCAATTGCATATTCCCCAAAGGAACCTGTGGATTTTTTATTCTGATTCCTAGGACCCTCATTTATGGATAAGAGGGAGTTTATTGTCTGGTACCACCCAGGAAAGCTTAAGGTCATAGAAAAAAAAAAGTGGCAAGTTTAGTACCTGGCTTGGAGCTGGTGCTCACCCAGTTTCTCTCATCTAAGTACTAACCAGGCCCAACCCTGCTTAGCTTCTGAGATCAGATAAGATTGGGCACGTTCAGGGTGGAAAGGCCATAGACTTAACCAATTTCCAATGGGTCAGAATCTGCCCGGTCTGCCTATGTACACACTCTCACCCTCTGCACATAGCTGCCCATGTGAGACGGAGTTGCAGCAAAAATGACAAAATCCAGGCATTATCCCCTGCCCTTTCAGAGCCTGTTCCGTCTCCTGGCTTCTCTGACCAAGGACATGTGTGGTCTTCATGCTGCCCTCTGTGGCATCATAAGAACCTGGATTCTTCAGCCAGCAAGTCCCAGGCTCCAGGAGGACTCTATCTTTTCCTCCATTAGGGACCAGAAATCTCAGGTCTGCCTTTTTATCATAAACCAAACTACAAAACTTGAAGTGGATTTGCAAGTTGTACAATGAGAATCTCTGATAAACTCTCATTGTAGCTATAGCATGTCCTCTGGACTGAATATCTGTATCTCCCCAAAACTCATGTGGTTGAAGCCTAAATCTCCAGTGTGATAGTATTTGGAGGTAGAGCTTTTAGGAGGTAACTAGGTTATGAGGTTGGAGGCCTCACGAATGGAACTAGTGCCCCTTTATAAAAAGAGACAGAAAAAGAGTTGATCTATTTCTCTGTCAACCACATAAGGATACAACAAGAAAACAGTGGTCTGAAAACCAGGAAGAGAGCACTCACCAGTTACTGATCTGCTAGCACTTTGATCTTGGACTTCCCAGCCTCCAGAACTGTGATAAAAAAAAAATTGTATTGTTCAAGCCACCCATGGTATTCTGTTATAACAGCTAGAACTGATTAAAACAGCATCCAATTTCAGAAAAAAGGAAAGGGAGAAGGTGGAAAGAGAGAAGCCATTAGCCATAAGGGATCCATAATGAATGGTTTAGTCTATAGCTGATTTTTCTGGGCCTTCTCACAGCTCACCCACTAGGTAGCTCCCTGGCATATAAGGCTACTGCTAAACTTGAGCCAATTTTCCTACAGAGTAATTCATGACCATTAAAATTCTGGGCTTTCAATAGTAATAGTCCATGGGATGATTTGTCATAGCATCAAAAAGACATTAATTTTAACTCACTTACTAATTGCATGATAACTTGGAGAAGTTACTAACACCCTCAGCCTTCATTCTATTGCATGTTAAACAGAAATGGTACCTCTTTTCCTCCAAGGTTGCTGGAGGTTTGGATAAGGTATTGCAGGCAAAGCACCTGCACGCAGAGTCAGCTGCATGGTCACTCTGTGCCCACCCCTTTCCCCTTTCCTCTCCCAACAAGATGCAGCAGCCAATGAGAGCCAACTTTCTGAGACTGCCAGGCTCCTACTGTTGGTATGTTACCCACAGATACCTTAACAAGGTCAATGCAATGTCAGTGGTGGATCACCTGGAGGTAAGAGCAAGAAATGCAAGCAGGAAATGACCGAGAAATCATTTTGTACCACACATGCCTCTTTCTTCCCCAAGTCCTCTATTCTTCAGCACTTATTCACATCCTTATCCAGCCTTTATGTAAAGCTATTTCCAGCCACAAGTATTCTCTCCCCAACTAGGATGCCCTCTTGTAGAAGGCAGGGTGTCTTTCTTAATGCCTTGGCTTAGTGCTGTGGTCACAAAAAAGGAATGTTGAATGTAGGACATTCCAACTAACCTTGAGTTTCAAGTTTACATCACATGTATAAAGTTGGCCAGTGTTACTTAAAAGAAAAAGAACTATCATTTATTATGCTTCCTGTACTTAGAAGAGTTGGATTTGTCCTAGAATATTTTCTAGAAGAGTCATATAAATTATAGCTCAAGAGCTTTTCCACCCTCAGAATTAATGATAATTAATGATTCTTTGTCATTAATATGGTCCCTAAGCTCCAACAAATTTAAAGTGATTAAAGTTACAAAAATAATTTGCAAAAATAATTAAGTATATTTAATATTTAGTAGTGTTATCCAGGAAATGTTATCCTATTTGCATGAGGAATCCCTCTGCTGCTCAGATGGCCACAAGGAAGTGATTTGTCCTGCCAAGTCTCAGAAAATGGGGTTCTACAATTATAGAAGAGAGGCTGTGGTCAACAGAAAAGACAGCCCAGCAGAAAAAGGACGCAGCCTGGGACAGGAAAGTAGTTGGAGGGAGACAGCTGCAGGCCCTTGTTCTCAGAGGCCACCAAGGTTAACAAGTAAGGCAAACTGACAGCATTTTGCAGGACACATTGGAGAACATCAAAGACTTCTTTGTAAATCATCTGCTAAAGACTCCCCTTGGAGCTGCTTCAAAAGCAGAAACTCAGGAATAATGGCCTTAAAACCAATAACAGAGGGCTATATCTTTTACTCTTTGGGACAAGAACTACACAGAGCATCTAAAACAGTATCAGCAGAATCTGGGACAAGAAAAAGGCCGGCAAGCCTAGGTGTCTTCATCCATTTTGTGCTGCTATAACCAAACACCTGAGACTGGGTAATTTATAAAGAACAGAAGCTTATTTTCTCACAGTTCTGGAGGCCGGGAAGTCCAAGATTAAGGTGCCAAGAGGTTTGGTGTCTGCTGAGGGCTGCTCTCTGCTTTCATAACGGTGCCTCAATGATGAAGCCTATAGAGGGGAGGAATGCGGTATCCTCACAGGGCAGATGATGGAAAGGCAAGCTAGCCAAATTTCCCCTTTTTGATAGGGCACCTAATCCCATTCATGAGGGAGGAGCCCTCACGGGCTAATCACCTCTTAAAACCTCACCTCTTAATATTATCACATTGGCCACACCTGAATTTGGGAGGGGACACATTCAAGCCGTAGCACTAGGGAGGTAACCATGGCTTTAAGGACGTTACTGGCTCCCCTTAGTGAGGAAGTGTATAGCTGGTACTCATTCCTTTAACCATACATTATTTATTGCTCTTAAACCAGAGTGGAGGTTTGGATACCTTCATAAAGCTTTTTATAATAATGGTAATAACAGTAGCCTCTCTAATTTATAAGTGTCTCATATGAACCAGCTACAGTGGTAAGTGCGTCGCATTATCTCATTTAATTCTCAGCACGACCCCAGGAGGTAGGCACTATCATGATTCCTATTTTTGTAGAAGAAGAAAGTGGAACTCAGAGAGCTTAAAGAGCTTTCCTAGCTCTCACAGTTAATAGGGTGCAGAATGCGGATTTGAACCCAGATGTACTCAGTCTAGAGACAGTGAAACTGACCACAAGAGCGGAGGTTTCCGAACTTCAGTGAGGGTTATCTGAGGATCTTGTCCAAATTGTGGGCTCTCAGACCACACACACACAGTTACAGTTTGAATGGAACTGTGGTAGAGTCCTGGACCTTAGGATGACTCTGAGATGTGTGATCTCTTTTTTTCTTTCTTTCTTTCTTTTTTTTTTTTTTTTTTTTTTTGAGGCAGGGTCTCACTCTGTCACCCTGGCTGGAGTGCAATGGCATGCTCACAGCTCACTGCAGGCTTTGACCTCCTGAGCTCAAGTTACCCTCCCACTTCAGCCTCTCAAGTAGCTGAGACTACAGGCATGCACAAGCATGCTGGGCTACTTTTTGTATTTTCTGCAGAGACAGGGTTTCGCCCTGTTGCTCAGGCTGGTCTTGAACTCCTGGGCTCAAAGGATCGGCCGGCCTCAGCCTCCCAAAGTGCTGGGATTACAGGCATGAGCCACCCCTCCCAGCCTTGCATGATCTTCCTGATGCCCATGGTCTGGAAGCACACTTTGCTGGATGCTTCATGTCATGATGCCTCCTTTCATAATTTTCAGAGACCCATGTTAAATCTATCACTCCAAGTGCTGTGTATGAACCCCTGGAACAATGGACTCAACCTATTATAGTGAAGGTCCAGAAGCCAGACTGGGCAGGTCAGCAACTGCTACTTCTAGGAGAATTTTCTTTGCTTGTTACTTGTTTCTGCTTGGGGTTGCACCATACAATAGTGGCATTTTCCCCTTTATGTCAAAAGGGAAGGCAGTCGAAGAGAATCACAGAAAAGGCAGCTACTAAAACCCCAAGAAGAATCCAGAAAACACAGAGTTCTACTCCAACTCACTCTGTTCCTGTTTACCGAGATGAATCTAAGCATTAAAAGTTTCAACTTAAAGACTTCAAGAGTCCCCACATATACTAGGTGCATATTTTTTACACTTAGTAAAATGTGTTAATTGAAAGTCTAATAACTGGTAGAATTTAAGATAATTTCAAAATGTATAAGGCTTGACAAATATGGTCCGTTCAGGAAATAATTTACATTTCACATAGGGACTATTTTATATTGTTGGGAACAGGTTTTTTGGTTTGGTTTGGTTGTTTTGTTTTGGCTGGGGAAGCTCACAAAAGATTATCTACTTTCCTAACAGAATTGTATTTCTTAGGAGATTTGTCACACCAGTGTTACCCCTGGTTTTATACTTTTAAAAAATTGATTTCTAAGTAAAGTCTATCTGGGATTTGCTATTGTCCCTGCTAATGCTTTTTATCAATGGCAAAAAATACAATTGATAAAACTAACTTGACTTTACTGAAATGACACATTTTTCTGACTTCCCTTGCAAAGAACATGGTACTTTTTCAAAATGTTTATCTACTATCTTCCCATTGCTAGCTTCATAGCTCCACCAATTATTATTCACATTGAGTTAAAAATGGGTTTATTAACGTTTTTAGAAAGGTGACAACTTTTACTTTGTCATTTTAAAAAGTTATGTTTCCTCATGTTGCATAATAAAGGTAATATAAAAGGCCACAGTTGTAAGCATTTCTCATCTGACATTCTCTGATTAGTGCAACACAGTGTAGCCATTTCTGCATTGCTAGAATAAAATTTTTTAAAATCTCGTCTGTGCTGCTCTTCAAAAAGTGATACCAAATGACAGATGATAGCATTTTAAAAAGCCTTTTTCTCCTATTCATTCTGTAATATTTGGAGCCTATATTTTTACCATCACAGGCTACAGCTTTCACTTTATTCACTCTGATAACCTCTGCCACCTCTCTGAGTTTAACATCATTCAATACAAAAGTCCAGACATGATCACAGAATCTGTATGTATTTAGAAAGCCTCTGAAACTGATCCTGTTGCTGTTCATATCAGTGCAGATGCTGAATTTACAGCCTTCTCTAACTGAAGTAGAGCTTAGGGGTGATCTGTGAAGACTGTATAAATGAACTCATCCAGGTCCTCCTGAAGATTGTTTCCTAAGGTGTATTTCTGTATAACTGATAACGCTACAGCTTAAGAGAAAGAAGTTACTGACGTCCTGTGGAGAAGGCCTGTGCAACAGCAAGGACTTAAGAGGGGTGCCTACTTTCCCCAACAGCTTCTTCAGCAGCCCCAGAAACTGGAGGAGAGCTGGGCTGATAACCTGGAAGTGCTCAAGGAACCCAGAAGTGACACCACACTTGGGGACAAGGAGGTCTCCACCAATCTTCTTTAAAACAAGGGTCTGGAGTCCATGTCTCACAATTCCCAAGCATCAGAATGTACAAAGCCTGCCCAGTCCTTTTGGCAAACAAAGCAGAGAACACTCACAGCTGCTGCAGTGGCTGGAGGTACCACTTTATACCTTTAAAACAAACACACATACACACACTTCTTCAGGTTTTTCAATATGTTTAAAATAACTTGGATTAGAGAAATGCTCCAACCTCTTTGTAAAACAGTAGTGTGTCAAACACTAAATTACAAAACCTAGATGGCCCAAGCAACAGATTGGAAGCCCAACATTTCTACATAAATTTGTAAGTAACCGATGGTGGAAAAAACTTGGAGCACTTTAAAAGCTGATGCTTGCAGTCAAAAAAGACATCATAAACTCATTTAAATTCTAAGAACATCATCATGCTACTTGAAGTGACTCAAAATTTTAATGACAAAAAAGACCTAGAAGAGCATCTAATAAAATCTCTTTATTTCACAGATAAAGAAACTAGTTTATGATTAGCCCCAAGTGTTATTGCTTCTTTTTCTGCTTTAATATCAAGCAAGGTTTAAATCAAAGAAGAGCAAAGAACTTGTCAGGGCTTTTCCTCTAAGAAGTTAGGGCCTTGAGAGTAAAAGTGAGGAATCTGTTTTCAGCGCAGAAAACAATTGAAGGCCAGCAGATTTTGAAAACAGAAACTACAATGTTGAAGTGCAGAGTGACAACTGGGATTGTTGCTGTGCTGTTCTAAAGTGATTATAAATGGATCAGCTGGAAATTCGCAGTTTGTTGAGAAACAAAATCATCCTTGGAACTCATGGAATGTTGAGTCAAAGTGACACCCTAGAGCTCATCTAGTTTAACTCCCTATTTGCACAAATGAGGAAGCTGAGGCTCAGGGAGTGAAACAGACTTACCCACATTCACACAGCCAGCTAGAAGCAGACTCAGGCCCAGCATCCACCTCTCCTAATACTTGGGCCAACAATCTCTATGACAAGTCAGGTCACCTTGCAGAGCCCACATTAAAGTGCTGATTCTGATGCTGGAGAAAAGAAGACAGATCTTAAGGATGTGAATAAAACAAGGAGAGGAAGCCTTTAATTATATATATATACTTTCCAGATCTTTCAATCAATGGATGCTGAGTCAGTGAGTCACTGGTTAATAACAGGAGTGGACTTTTGTGATGGGGAAGGAAAGGCAATATAGAGCTGGGGAGAGCAAGCAAAGCATCTCAGCTTCCTACTTTTCTCCTGGAATAATAACCAAGCTTCAGACAGAGGCACTGTGTGTGGTATAAATAAGTAACAGTAAAACTATGAGTGTAAGAAATACCTTATTTTACTTATTTGAGGTCAAAAATCAATCCAAATGCAAGGCCCCAATTTCTACCATTAACAGGGCTTCTACCCGTGGCTGCACAACAGTCTCTAGGGATTTTCTAAACTAAAAAATTTTAGAGGTGACCCTCTATCAATCCGTCCATACTGGTTTTATTTGTGATGGCACTGTTCAAATCTACAGACTCTTTAGAAATGGAGAGACTGTAAAAGGTTGGTCCCTGGGAGCCCAGGAATCATTGCTGAGATGCCTGAGGTCAACACTTTGGGCACGCCATCCACCATCCTCTGGAGGTACAACCCTCTCTGAATCTCTTCTTTATTTAAAGTATTGATATGTTGCTCATTATGGATTTTTTGCGTTAATCTTGATTTTTTAAATAATGCATTTAAAATATTACTTTATTACTGAGTATTTTAGAGTCCCCTCAAGTGCTTGAGTTGAGTGCCTCACTTGGCTCACCTGAGTTCTGGCTCTGCCCATTCTTTAGTCTACATCAGTGAGTGGGTCACAGGTCACCCCCTCGTGGAAGCCACAGACCACGAAATTCTGTCTCCTTCCTGGGCTGGGGGAATATGTCTCCCCATTACCACTTCCCATCTCCCCAACTTCCTCTGCTTGCCTTTCATCCTTTCCCCGCAGCAAAATTATCTGCAGTAGTTTAAGCTCCCTGAGAGCAGGAGCCAGGAACCATAGGAGGGTCGGGGAGCTGCTTCTAATACTGTATCTTCAGGTCCATCCACAATCTTCACCAAGGCAAGGAAGCCAAAGTTGGGCTTACAATGGATTTGGAGAAGAGACTGGAAGCAAATTGACAGAGATAAACACTAAATAAATATCTCATAATGAACGGTTACCAAAAATAATAACAAGTCAGTAAAAGTGCAAAACTGAATGTCAAAAGAAAAATGTCATTGTTAGAGAAAACTGACTCGGGGTAAATGATTTCTCTTAGTGGTAAGAACTTTTTTTTTAATAAGGGAAACCCCACGAGTGATGGGAAAGGAAGACAAATGGTATAAGAAAGGCATCCAGTTAAAATCTTGTCAGTATATTGCCAAACCTTGGGGCCACAATGAAAAAACACATTACAGACTCTCTAATAAGACGTAGGAAATGCAGTAAGAGAAGGTATCATCTGGGAAGAAAATGATGTTGAGTGAGTGGCCATAAGAAGCCAGCGATCAGGTTAATGAGGAGACGCAAGGGAGAAGGGTGAGAACATATAAGAAAAATAAAGTGAGAAAAAATAAAATGAGAACAATGTCTCAAATATTCACACTAGAGATGCTTAGAGGACAAAGAAACTAACTGTACCCAAAGAGACATGACATTGCTATAAAATTCAGAACCTGACACATTTGTATCTCAATGAAAGCAGACCACAGGAGACATTAAGCCTGAATGGAACTTTTGAAGGTAAGCTGGGGCCAGGAACTGGCTGCAAATGTCAGATGTGAGGAGGCACAATAGATCTGAATCTCCTGTTGAAGCAGCTTAAAAACCCATGTGAAGGAAGAGAAGGATTGGACAGAGAACCACATGGTTAAGGGAGGATTCTCAAGGAGAGAAAAAATAAATAGACACGCTTGAATTTAGAATTAAGCAAATTCTAAAAAGATGCAGAGAAACAGAGGAAAAGAGAGAAGATGGGAGGGAAAATGAAGGCGAATAGAGAGAACTTACATAAAGAAATAGAAAAAGCAGCTTGGGGATTTTCTGTGAAAACTTGGTAAAAGAGCAGAATTTACTAGCTGGGAGCTGATGTGAACTATCCTACACCCAAATATGATCAGCTCCAGAAAGCAGAAACTCATGCCCTGTGCGTCTCTCTTGTGTTGCACCAATCAATGTCACTCTCCAGGCACTGGACGACAGTGGACATATTCCCAGCCACCCAAGCCTGCTGTTAGATGGCCGTCTTTGCCAGTAAACGCACAGTCTCACTTTTCTTTTGGAGGGGACCATAGCATTCTCTGTCACACAGGCAACGTTAACAGCTCTTGCAAGCAAGGTAAAACAGTCTCTGTTCGATGTAATGTGTTCCTAAACATGAAAATCATAAGGTAGTTCAACAGTTCCCTTTCCCTTTCGAATTAGTAATAGTCATCTGTGGTAATGCAGTAAAATAATATCAAAGTCATTTCGTATTTTATTTTCAGTTCTTCTTGTATAGGATCTAGGTTAAAGAAAAAGTCAGAATATGAAAACAAAAGTTATAGATCATTCTTCATTGTGTATATTTTCATCATGTGTGACAACTCAGAGTAAATATATCAATTTTTATTTAACATTGGGTTTATTTCCAAAAATGCATCTGTCTACCAAATCTACGAAGTGTTACTTCACGTAATTCTTACTGGTTTTTTGGTTAATTTTTTGACTTGTATTTCTATATACTGCACGACAGTTTGGTAACATTTCGGCTAATCAGACAGGAAAGGAAAATGGTAGATACAGCTTTTTATCACACAATTTCCCAGGCTAACAAATTGAATTTCTCAGTTTATTCTGACATGAACATTTTCAATAATGTAAGTCAGAAAGTTATGCATGGATGAGGAACACTGCAAACATATTTTCTACATTGCAGTCACGTCAGTATTCTTTTATGGTGGGAACTCATTAAAGATTGAAACACTCAATATAAATGCTGCAGGCACTTGTTTTATGAGAAAAAATAAACATAATTCTCAAATGGTAACTTTGCTGGATGAACAATTCCTTTAAGAGAATTAAGTAACAGTTAAATCCTGCCACATGGTTTGCTTTCCAAATATGACAACAGATAAATCATAATAAACTTCACAGGTTATTAACAGGAAGTGAAAAAAGAGTATGCATTAGAGGCACTGAGCATCTAAATCTGTCAGCAAATATTCAGACCTTCAGTTTGCTCAGCTCCATACTAATAATACAGTGTACTTGCTCTGTCTCTGTGGAAACACTATTGGATTTGAAGTCAGAAGTCTCAGATTCGAATTCCAACCCACTTTGCCTGTCTGCTGCTGTTTCCTCCTGAATAAAATGAGAGGTTTGGACTAATCAGGCCCAGGGGGATGAAGGAAGGAGAGGACCACGGGAAACCACTGCTTCTCTGAAATCCGTTGTTGCTGAGCGGAGTATGCATCCAGGTCTGCAGATTTTTCAAGAGAAGCGAGAAATCTAGATTTTAATATGATATCTCCTCATTTTTATCCATTGGCAACAAATTAAACTGTTTCAAAAACAGGAAAAAAACCACTGAGTAGGGGACCTCCATTTCTGACCAAAATGAAGTAACAAGGATCAGATTTAACTTCCCATCTCAAATAAAGAAAAAAAATAAAAAATCCACAAACTGCATAAAACCATGGCTTTCCAGGCACTGGACATCAATCAATGAAGGGCAGTAGCCTCTGAAAAATGGAAAATGAGGTGAGCCCTACAATTGTCCCAGCTTGAAAGAATGCCGAACAATTCAACTGGTGAAAGCATAGTCTTTCCAGCAGGGCGTGGTGGCTCACACCTGTAATCGCAGCACTTTGGGAGGCCGAGGTGGACAGATTACCAGAAGTCAGAAGTTTGAGACCAGCCTGGCCAACATGGCAAAACCCTGTCTCTAGTAAAAATACAAAAATTAGCCAGGTATGGTGGCACACACCTGTAATCCCAGCTACTCAGGAGGCCGAGGCAGGAGAATTGCTTGAACCCAGGAGGTGGAGGTTACAGTGAGCCATGATTGCACAACTGCACTCCAGCCTGGGCGACAGAGTGAGACTGTCTCAAAAAAATAAAAAAATTGATATTCACGTGAAAACAATGAACTTCTGTCTATACCTCAGACAACTGTTCAAAAATTAACTTAAAATAGATAAGACTTTAATGTATTATAAGACCTAAATAATAAAACTTCTAGAAGTAAACAGAGGAAGAAATCTTTTTAATTACTATGACTGTGGAGTGAATCTCAAAATAATTATGCTGAATGAAAGAAGGCAGAGAGAAAGAAACACATATTTTATGATTCCATTCATAGAAAAGTCTAGAAAATGCAAACAAATCTATAACGACAGAAATTACATGAGCAGTTGCCTGGAGGGGCTGGAATAAGAAAGGAGACTGCAAAAGGGCATAAGGAAACTTCGATGGTGCGGAATATGTTAATTATCTTGATTGTGATGATGCTTTTACTCACTGTTAAAAGAAAAGCTTCAGACAATTTAATTTAACAGAGTTTAACTGAGCAAAGAATTGAATAGCCCCCGTAACCAGAAGAGGTTCAGATTAACCTCCGGCACTGCCAGTGTGGACAGAGAGGATTTACGGACAGAAACTAAAAGGGAGGCATGTTGACAGCCAGATTGGTTACAGCTCAGCATTTGTCTTATTTGAACATGGTTTCAATAGTTGGCCACCTTTGGCTGAAACTCCGTGATTGGTACAGGAGTAGGTTACAGTCTATTTCCGCATCTAGGTAGGTTACAGTTCACTATGTATAGAGAAACCTTTAGGCCAAACTTAAAATACATAAGGAAGCAGCTTTAGGATAAACAATTTAACACTGTGTATACCTTTATCCAAATAATGGATGTCACAGGTGTTTACCTTTATTGAAACATACCAAACTGTATGGTGTATGTGCAGTTTATTGTGTGCCAGTTACCCCATAGTAAAGCTGTTCAGCACACACACACACACACACACACACACACACACACTCTGAATGCCCAAAAATATATATATTATAGGCAAAATCTGGCATGCTGGCTGCCAGGTTTCCATCTCTGTATTCAGTGGCATCTGGAGCCATTCCCAGTGATCTGTGATTCGTTGAAATTTATCCAAGGCTAAAGCTAAGATACAATTGCCATACAGAGTAAATGTAGATATAGAAAAGCATGCTAGAAAATATTTGCAGTTGAAAACTTAGATATATCAAATGTATGTATTAGCATATGTAATTACTGCATATTTATATAATGCTTGTGTAATCATTCATAAAACATGCAAAATAGATTGTTTTCAACAGATCCTTATTTCCTTGCTATTTGGTAGAGTGTATAACTTTCTCAGTGCTCAAGGGGGGAAAAAGGTACAAATCTATTTCATGCTATATTCCAAGACGATGAAATCATGATGTCACTAGGAGTATTATAGAAGATATTCTAAGAACTCCTCCCTTTTCCAGCAGTTCTGATACATAGAAGCACATAGAACTTACATATTATATGAGCAGCATTCACACAATCAATGGTTTAGGCACTTTGTTCATTCTATAGCAACATACCCATTATGTCCAGAGTGTTTCAAAAAATGCTTTGACTACACACATACCTATATCCACATAAACATACACAGATAAAGTCATATTAGAACATATAAACAGGGGCACACAAGAAATCTGTATGCACACATAATCATAATATAATGTCTAATCTTTGCATTAATACATATTATATATTATATAAAGAACACATATGTCCACAGTTTCCCATTTTTCTTGTATAAATATCTTTATGGATGTGTGAGTCTATTGTTGCTTATAAACATTTTTCCAGTTTTAAACTGAAACAGCTCAAAGAACTTTGAAACAGAGGTGAATGGTTGTCTGGTAACCAAGTTGTCATTAGCCTCCCCACCAGTATCAATTTTCATTTGTCATCAGATAAGCCTAAAAGTGATGGAGTTGATATAACCCAGTTCTGCAGGTAAAAAGAGTACAGACGTATTTTGTGGCAGACTGTAACATGAAAAGGGGCCTGAGGAATGTCACTTGTTCTGTGTCAAAACAATACAATAAAGAAAACTATCGGTCACCCCCATTTTGGTCAGCTTAATACAGGCGGAGTCCCATAAACCACATTCTGGAATGTGGTCCTTTCGTGCAAAGAGGCACCGTTTGCAAGCTGCTAGCTTTCTTTTTCTTTCTTTTAATTGTGTGTGTGTGTTTTTTTAAATGCTGTTGCATTAGACATAGGGCAATTTTCATAGCTCAAATTACAAGTAGAATAAGTGTCTTCTGTACCTTGTTTATGAAATTCCAGACAAGTTCTTAATAGGAAAGGTAAATAACACTGCTCCACATTCTCCACTTTCTGCTTCCATTAATTAACACTGATTAACAAAGCCTCTCATTTTGTTTTGGAACAATACATTTGATATCTGACCACTTAAAAATTTTGATCACCACCTTTAGAACAGATAATTAAGGAAAGGTCCTTTTCTTGGTTGAGGCACATTGAAGAAAACTGATCTAAGGATACCCGTGCTCCTAGGGCAAGTTTGAAGATCTTTCTAATTGAGCATTCTTCTGCAAATGCATTGCAGGTGGATTTCCCCCCCTTAGTTCTTAAGGAGGAAAATTCATAGTTAAAATACATGTGTGATTAAAAATAAATATAGCATTGGATTAAAATTCATAAGAAATAACTAAAATATTTATATACCAATAATCCCTGAGTGCTAAATGTAAATTAATAGGATTGTTAATCCAGGAAACGTCCTAAAGTAGAGGATCTCTTTAACAAGGTAAAGAAATCTAACTTCAATAAACATTCCTGTTGCTAAGACGGCCGTAGGAATTTAATGAATGCTTTGGTAAAGAAAATGCCTCCTGCCTCCTGAAACAATAAAAACAGCTAATAATGATGTA
Source organism: Hylobates moloch (assembly GCF_009828535.3). Taxonomy (NCBI): domain Eukaryota; kingdom Metazoa; phylum Chordata; class Mammalia; order Primates; family Hylobatidae; genus Hylobates; species Hylobates moloch. Next base: position 77,446,325 of record NW_026652294.1, read on the forward strand.
CCATTTATTATGTGCTAGGTGCCATTCAAAATATTCTTTGTGTATTAACTCATTCACTTCTCAAAACAAAGGTATGAGGTAGGCGCTAGCATTAGCCCAGTTTTATAGATGATAAATCCAAGGCAGACAGCAGTTGGGGAAACTCACCCATCACACAGGCAATAAGTAACAAAGACAGGATTTGACCTGGCTGTCTGATTCCAAAATTGAAGTTGTTAAGCACCACACCCTCTTGCCCCTTGAATCTACAGAGCACTTCCTTACTCACAAGACCCCCGTCCCCCACTAAATGACCAGCCGTGGGACATGCTGCTTGCACATGGTCAGTCAGGTCTCTTCCAAGCTGCCCTGATCTGTGGCACTATCCCACCACTCCAGTTCGGTCCATTTTCCCTACTGCAAGTTTTCTTTCAATATGGAAAGTTTGTTATTCTTCTCCAGTTACATTTACTGCTAAACAGGGCTCTAAGAGGATGTTTTGATGGGAAGAGGGTATCTAAGAAAAATAGGACTCCTGGGGACGAGAGGTGGCAGCCCCAGTGGTAAAAGAAGAGAATTGGAAGGAGCATGAAATGGACATCACTCAGGACCAGCCTAGCCGGATTTGGGATTTTCAGGGACTGATTTATAAATGTTTAGCACAACTCCAGTTACTGATCCATTGATGGCCATTCAGTCTTGGTCAATACTAATCTATCGAGGACCACAGTGAAACCAGGGGCAGAGTGGTGCAAGGCACTCCTTCACCCAGCCTGGAAGAAGCCTAACATGATGCTATGTCCTCCTAAAATCTTGAGAGAGAAAGCAAGGTCTTCAAGAGGGCAGCCTAACATTTCCACAACTGAGAGCCTAGGATGAGGAGAAGAATGCTCCTCAGAAGACGGTATTGGCTGGGAAGTGAAAGATCAAGGTTGTCTACATGGGGTGCTGTTCTCTGACAGCGTCAGAGAGAGAGAGAGATTCTCCCCACAGAAGAGATCTAGAAAAGTTGGGTTAATTTCTTTCTGTGCCAGATCTTTTTCCTCCCCTTCCCTGGATTTGGAAGTTTGGGTCTATGGCAGAAAAGACCACAGGAATGAATAAATAAAATCTTGAATTTGTCATTTTATCCCGACACCCATCACTGGAAAAAAAGTCACCCCCAACGGTTTGATAGGCTGACAAAACTATCTGAATGTCCACATAAATCACACATTATAGCTTATGAAATAATACAGGAATTTTTGTAAACAGGTCTTTGAGTAAGACTCTGTATGACCAGACATTTCCTTTAAAAAAAAAATCAGAACGGCGGGGTGTGGTGGCTCACACCTGTAATCCCAGCCCTTTGGGAGGCTGAGGCGGGCGGATCACGAGGTCAGGAGATCGAGACCATCCTGGCTAACACGGTGAAACCCCGTCTCTACTAAAAAAAAATACAAAAAATTAGCCGGGCGTGGTGGCGGGCGCCTGTTGTCCCAGCTACTCAGGAGGCTGAGGCAGGAGAATGGCGTGAACCCCTTAGGCAGAGCTTGCAGTGAGCTGAGATCGCGCCACTGCACTCCAGCCTGGGTGACAGAGCGAGCCTCCTTCTCAAAAAGAAAAAAAAAAAAGTCAGAACTGTGAAAGTCCATTCACATAAAACTAGGCAAATTAGGACAATCTTAATATAGAATGCATATATTGTGCTTAATTAAATGTCAGCCACATTTTCAATGCATCATAGTTATACACACACAGTAAATATTTTACATGTTTTATTATGATGTTGTATTTATATAGATAGTTTTACCATTTATAATTTTGGGATGCTTCTCTGACTTTTATAATTATGTTAGGAAATGTCAACAGTTGAATTCTGAAACAAAAATATTGCACAATCCTCCTTCAAGGTTCTAGATCAGTTTAAAAAGAATCAACACCGCAAAGTGAAATGTTGAAACTTTTCATTTTTGAAGCCGCTGATGTTTACGAATAAGAATGTTCTCAATGCCATGAAACCAAAACACACAGAAAGCCTTGATTTTAAAAGCCAATAACTTTGATTTCAGATTTCTATGCTCAGAAAAAAGGCTTTCTTGATGTCAGTGAAATCAATGACTCCTCAAAGAGTAAAAGTTAAAATTGGATTTTATAAAGAAATTTGTACCAATAAAATACTCCAAACCCTCCTTTGGGATGTGATGCTCGTTTTATATCAGCTTTGGCATTGACTTCCTTCTCCAAAATCCCATTCCTCTGTTCAGCTGCCTGCCACTCTGTTTCCAGCCATCTATCCTAAGCCACTTCCAGCTGCCCTCTGCCACAGGCCCCTGTATCATCAAACATTTGGGGTTGTTTGGGGTCACTCACCCTCTAGTTGGTGTGATCCTTGAATCTTGCCTTTCATATCTGAGTGGAAAGATGAAGAATGGCAGGTTAAGCCAGCCTCCATAGATAACAGAATCTAGCCTGACTTTTACGACTCCTGGAGTGGAACTGGCCCAGGGTACAGCAGACCCAGATGTGAAATGTTCCTCATTAAAAGAGCAGTTGTTACAGCATTTATTATGATGACGTTGGCAGACCCCAGACACACTGGCCATCCAAGAAGGTGATAGCAAAAGACTCTCTGGACAGAGGTCACCTCCTTTCCTCCCTTCAGCATCTGGCCCGTCATCTGTCCAAGCTGCCCTGCAAGTGCAGGCAGCTCGTGACAGCAGTGGGAAGAAGGTAATGTCTGATAGGGCTTCCAGCATATGCCATGAGGCAAGGGAGCTGGAGGGAGGCAGTTGACCCTTTCCCAGCCTTAGAGCATCCACTTTCCAAAACCTCCAGGGAGAAGCCATGAAGGTAGCTCGCTTCCTGAGTAAACAGAAATTCTTCTGGAAAAGTGTGCTTAGGAAGGGCAAGACCTGCATTTAAAATCTTCCGACAGGGTTATACCTGTTTCTTTATAACCAGGCGAGTGCTGATTAATTGCATAATATTCAGCTCTGAGTTGGTGCTGCCTCTCAGGCTTTAGCCTGCCTGACCCAACAGCTGTTTAACTTGGCTCCAGGCATTTATGACTTTATTTTGAACAAATCTTTAACATTTTCATTTGATTTTTCCCAACTCGACTATGCAACTCAAAATTTGTTTTAAATTGTCCAGTCTCTTTTTTAGCACCTCCTCCCCACCCCTTTTTCTCCTTCTCCTTCTTACAGCTGTAGCTTTGGAATTTGAGTTGGTTTTCTTTAGGCAGCAAGAGATTTTGGGATGCAAAAGAAAGGAAGTTTGCAGGAGGGGAAGGGGGTAAAGCAGAGAAGGGGAAGGTCATTTTACTAATTCTTTGGATCCCCTCGGAACAAGCTAGAACCTAATACTATATAAATATTGAAGTGCACAGTAGAGTCAAAGTATTCAATAAACATTTACTGTGAATGGAGGCATTAGGAAAGGCTCAGACCCCGCCTGAATTCCCATGAAATTTGTAAATATTTCTTTCATTTGTTCTCCATTTACAATTAGTTGCGGTCAAGCTGCTCAAAGCCAGAAGAGGCCTGTTGCATGTGAACCCGCATCCCTCACAATGACATCCACAAAGCAGAATGAAATATGGAATATCGGGTTTCCAAGGATGTATGAACTTGTAAAAAACCTGAAAGAATAGGAGGTTTTTCACACTGAGTAATGTGAAACATTTGGTGCCGATTGTAGGCCTCTGAAGAGGAAAAGAGAGAGCCAAAATCCATGAGGCTGTAAAACAGAAGCAGGCCCAGCAAAAACAAGCTCTTCCCTGGGCATCCAGTGATTTAGCTGTCACAGGCTCTCTGCCCTCCAGAGGTCCCAGCAAAGAAGCCCCCTCAGCAGGGGAGAGAGGAGGCACCAGGGCCCTCTCTGGGACGATGGTTTTCCAGTGGTCCCTGCTCAGCTCCACTCCTCCTCCCTCTCCTTCTCCGGGTTTCTGGATTGTTGAATTGCTGCTCCCCTGCCCCAACAAAACACACACGTGCCCCTTTCAATTAATGCATTTACAAACCATTTCTAGCCAGACAGGTGCTAAAGTTAATTGGGAAAGTACTTGGGTAGGATGTCTCCCTTTTTAACTGTTCTGGCTCACTCTCCTCTGTCTGTCTCTGTCTCTGTCTCTGTTTCTCTCTCTCTCTCTCTCTCTCGCACTCTTTTGCAGATCTGCTCCTTTCACAGTTGGCTGGGGCTCGGATCTCCTTTTGTGACTAATACAGGGTGTTTTAATTGCTTCCTATGCTTTTCCCAGCTGTCAGGCCATAATAAGGTCTGAGGTGGGGACATGGGGCCTTAAGTTTACATTCTTTCACCTCCAGAAATTCATAAGGCCACAAGGCAATGTCTCCTCCTTATTAGAAACCCGAGCAGCCACTACTGCTGCTAGCATAATAAAGGACAACACAGTAATTCACAAAATTTTCAGAAAGAAATAAGCAAGGGTTATCCGCCAAAGACTGCAGAAGCAGCATTTGCAGCTCTCTTTAGAAAACACAAACAATCCTTCCCTCCTCCCACTACTCACTCCTGCCCTCACCCAAGGGAGCTGCCGGCAACCTCCTCTCCTCCCCTGATTTTTTAGGTGGATATACTTTGTTCAAAGCATATACTAGCACCAAAACCCTAGGAAGGAGACAAATGCTAAAATCCACTATGTTTTTCCAGGTTGGGGAAAGGTTGATTGGGAGGATTATAAATCATAAGGGATTAGGCAGGGGTAAATAAACAATAAATAAAACTGAGTCTTCATGAAAACTCAGTCTCCCACACCCCATCACAAACACACACACCCTCCAGCTCTTCACCCTCATTGACTCCAAATGATTAGAGGAAGAACCAGTAGCCTGTACAAACAGCAGATGATCCTAGGAGGGTAGGGAAGGGTCACCTTTGAACTGAAAGCCACTGCGCTTTCACAGACACTGTGTGACACCAAGCTCGTCTTTCAGAGAGAGCTTTCCAAACCTCTGGATAGCAGCTTCCCTGGGCTCCTGCAGCTGAACTGAAGGGTGTTCCCTTGAGCTCAGGAGAACTGATATAAAACAATATGCAGTGCAGAAGGGTGAAACCATGACATTCATGGAATCCGAATGGAGCAAAAACCGTAACTTGACCTTGGATGGGGGCCTTCAGCTCAGAAAAACTGAATCATCCCAAATCTTTCAGAATTTATTGGGCATGGCAAAAGAAGAACAACTTTAAATAGTGTCCCAAATAGTCTCCAAAGATTTCATGAAACAAGTAGCTATACCCAAGTCATATTTCAGCAATTTGGTCACAAATGACTTGAATGTCACGAGTTAGGTGTGTTTTCAAATGAATGTGAGTTGATCATTTTTAAGAGAAGTGCAACCAAAGGAAAATCACAATTGGAGACTTAGCTAAATTTGGCTCAACTAAGTTATCTTGCTCAGAGGCACACTCTTTGCCGGGATGTTGGTGATTACAGGTTCACTGGGCAATACCATCCAGCCCCACACAAAGGAGAAAAGTTGCTGCAGTATTTCTTAAAATGGACACCCATCATCCATTCCAAGAAACCACACATTACCATACCCTAGAAGCCACTTATACATCACTGACTGCAACCCATTCCTCTTCTTTACAGGTAACCACTACACTGAATTCTAATAATTTATAGGGTTTACCATCCGTGTAGGTATCCCTAAACAATGTGTAATTTAACTGTCCATATTAGAACTTTAAAATTATGGAACTATAGCAATGTGTTCTTTTTAGTGACTTGCTTTTTGTATTCAATATTAAGTTTGTGACATTGGTCCCTGTTGATGCACATAAAGTGTTTCATATTTATGGCTGTATAGCATTCCAGTATATGAGTATACATCTTTCTATTGATGAACAACTATATAAATACATATGTTACATATTTTGTTAATAATTTTAAAGTGTCATTATGAATATCTGTGTCTCACATGCAAGATCTCCTCTGTAGTAGATATCTGGTCATGGAATTGGTAGGTCATAGGGTATGCTCATAATTCAATGTTGCCAAAGTCATTTCCAAAATGGTATACCAGTTTCTACACCCAATAGCAGTGGATGAGAATTTCTGTATCTGCTGGTCCTAGTTACAACTTGGTATTGTCAAAGAGTTGCGTATAAAATAGTAGGTTTCAATTTGCATTTCCCTGACGAGTAATGAAGTTGACCATTGACTCAGTTTCATGTGAAAGTGATCCTTTAAAATTGCTCTTTATTTCATTTGCCCATTTTTCTATAATGTTGTTTTTCTTTCTTATTGATTAGTAGGAATTTGTATCTTCTGGATAATATATTCACTCAATGTATGGTGTCTTTTAATGGAAGTAAATTCTTAATTTGATGTATTTTAAGGAATAGAAATTGAAATTGTAAACTAATTTCATCAATATGTCCCTTCATGGATTATTGTTTTGCGTCTTGTGTCCTTCTCTACCATAATATCACAATAATTCTCTCATATTAATTTTATAGCCTTGCCTTTTTCAGATTAGGGTCTTTGATGTACCTGAAATTAATTGTTAAATATTATGTGAAGTAGGAGTCAAATTTCATTTATTTTCCAAATGGATAACCAATTGTCTCCACATCATTTATTAAAAACATATACTTTTGCTTTCACTTTGCCAAATAATCATAACAAATTCCATGTGTTCATGGGTCCATTTATGATCTCTCTATTCTATTCATGTGGTCTATTTCCTACCCGTATGCCAATATACCTATTGGGTAGGGCAAGTCAGAGGGAAAAAAAGTAGTACCTTCATAGGAGCAATAGCAAGACTGACAGCTGAGCTAAAAGAAATATTGGAATCAAAGAAATAAGAAAATGTACCCAGATACGGTTTTTTTCTTATTTTTTCTGTTTGGGGATTACAGCAATTCTTGAACCTGTGGCTTGAGGTATTTCACCTATTTTAGAAAATTCTCACCCGTTACTTCTCCAAATACGGCTTCTGCCACATTCTCCTTCACCAACTTTTCTTAGTCATTTTCACTCTGTCTCATATGCCTCTTTCTATAGTTGCCCATGTCCATCCTTTATCATTTCATGCTTCAGTAGAGATATTGTATTCTGATTATCTTCCAGTTTACTCGTTCTCTCATCTGCTGTGTATGCTCGTTAAATCCTTCCATTGGTTGTTAAATTTAGTATTGCATTTGTCCATTTTAGAATTTCCATTCAGCTCTTTGTTTCCTATTCTTCACCAACGTCTTCCATATTTCATTTTAGCTCTTTTAATATGCTGATCTCAGTTATTTTAAACTCTGTATCTGTTAACTCTAATAGCTGAATCTCTCTGTTCAGTATGCTTGTATTGTATCTTTTTTCTCTTGTTTTTTGATTAGGTCTTAGTGATATGGTTCAGCTGCGTCCCCACCCAAATCTTATTTTTAATTGTAGTTCCCATAATCCCCATGTGTTATGGGAGGGACCTGGTGGGAGGTAATTAAATCATGGGGGTGGTTTTCCCCATGCTATTCTCGTGATAGTAAGTTCTCATGAGATCTGATGGTTTCACAAGGGGCTTTCCCCTTCACTCAGTTCTCATTCTTCTCCTTTCTGCCACCATGTGAAGAAGGACGTGTTTGCTTCCACTTCTGCCATGATTATAACTTTCCTGAGGCCTTTCCAGCTGTACTGAGCTGTGAGTCAATTAAATCTCTTTCCTTTATAAATTACCCAGTCTCAAGTATGTCTTTATTAGCAGAGTGAGAATGGGTAAATACACTTGTATTTTTGTATACCCAATTATTTTTGAAAGCATACCAGACATTTTGTAGGACAAATTATAGAAGTAATATGCTACTCTGAATGATGTTATTCTCCAGAAATTATTTAATTTTGTACTTAATTTTGCAGACAGTTAGGGTGGGAGCAAATCACCTTAATCCAATAAAAATTAGGCTGTTTTGAGCTCTAGTCCTGTGAGGATTTGACTTGTTCAGGTTCACTCTTACTCCTAGCATATAATCCTTTAGGGTTCCAACTGAAAGCCTGGGGTGTTTATCAGAGCACCTCCTTCTCAATGGGCCTTGACCTATTCCTTTTGTCACTCCAGCCCTGTTAGAGTGTTGAAAGCTCTGGCCAGTTTCTGGATCTCTCAGTCATTGCTTTTGATTTCAGAATCTGCATTTACCTCAAGATGAACAGCAACCTCCAAATGCTAAACTCACTTCTCTTGCAGCTTCCCTCGTATTCCAGGTCTTGATCCTGAAAATTCTCTCTGCACCTTCCAACAACCTTCTGTATGTTATCCAGCTTTTCTATAAAGATTGGTCTGGAATATTGTAGTCAGCCATTACTGGAAGCAAAACTCTAGTTTTTTAATTTTTTTTTATTCTGTGGTAAATGCTGTCTTTCTAAAACTAGTTTTCAATTGTAGTTGGTATGTAAAAATGTGATTGATTTTATTAAATTGATTTTTATATCCAACAACATTGTCAAACTCTGCTAGTAATTCCAGTCGTTTCTTTAAAGATTCATTATGGTTTTCTAATCAACTCTAGTTATTCATATCATCTGTAAATTACAGTTTTGTTTCTTCCTTTCTAAGGCTTACATATGTATAATTTCTTTTTCTTATATTTTACATTGTTTGGGAATGCCAGTACAGTTGAACAGAAGTGGTGACAGAGGCAACTTTGTCTTGTTCACAACCTTCAAGATAATGTTTTCAGGTGAAAGCATCACATTCCTTGATTTCAAAAGATATTATAAAGCTATTGTTATGAAGATAGAATGGTACAAGCATAAAAACAGATACAAAGACCAGTGTAACAGGATAGAGAGCCCAGGAATAAATCCATGTGTTTACTGTCTATTGAATTTCAACAAAGGTGCCAAGAGCATACAATGAGAGAGAGACAGTCTCTTCAATATATGGTACTGGGAAACTGAATAGCCACATGCAGAAGTATGAAACTGGATCCTTATCTCACACCATATACAAAAGTAAATGCAAATGGATTAAACACTTAAATGTAAGACCTGAAATTATAAAACTACTAAAAGAAAACATAAGTTAAAGAGCTCTACAATGCTAGTTCAGGCACTGATTTTTTAAACGTGATCCCAAAAGCACAGGCAACAAAAGCAAAAATAGGCAAAACAGATTACATCAAACTAAAAAGCTTCTGTACAGCAAAGGAAACAATAAAGTGAGGAGACTATCCACAGAGTTGTAGAAAATATTTGCAAACCACACATCTGATGAGGAGGTAATATCCAAAATATATAAGAAACTCAAACTACTCACAGCAAGAAAACAAATAACCCAATTATAAAATGGACAAAAAACTGAATGACATTTCTCAAAAGAAGACATACAAACGGAAAACAGTTCATGAAAAAATACTCAAATCATTAATCGTTAGGCAAATGTAAATTAAAACCACAATAAGATATTACCTCACACCTATTAGAACAACTACTATTAAAAAGACAAAAGTGTTGGCAAGGATATGGAGAAAAGAAAACCCTTGTACAGTATTGATGGGAATGCAAATTAGTACAGTCATTTTGGAATATGGTAAGGAGGTTTCTCAAAAAACTAAAAATAGAACTACCATATGCTCCAGGAATCTTCTGTCTAGGTACATATCCAAAGGATTTGAAATCAATATGTTGAAGAGATATCTGCACTCCCATGTTCACTGCAGCATTATTCACAACAGTCATGATATGGAATCAACTTAAGTGCCCATCAACAGGTAAGTGGATAAAGAAAATGTGACATACATACACAATAAAATACTATTAAGCCACAAAACAAAGGAAATCCTGGCCGGGCGCAGTGGCTCACGCCTGTAATCCCACCTCTTTGGGAGGCCAAGGTGGGTGCATCATGAAGTCAGGAGATCGAGACCATCTTGTCTAACATGGTGGACCCCATCTCTATTAAAAATATGAAAAACTTAGCCAGGCATGGTGGCGGGTGCCTGTAGTCCCAGCTATTCGGGAGGCTGAGGCAACAGAATGGCATGAACCTGAGGGGGCAGAGTTTGCACAGTGAGCCGAGATCGCACCACTGCCCTCCAGCCTGGGCAACAGAGCGAGACTCCTGTCATTTGCAACAACATGAATTAACCTAGAGGACATTATACTAAGTGAAATAAGCCAGGCACAGAAAGACAAAGACTATATGATCTTACTTATTTGCAGAATCTAAAAACCTTGAACTCATAGAAGTAGAGAGTAGAATGGTGGTTACAAGAAGTGGCAGGAAGACGGGAGAGTATAGTAAAAGGATACAAAGTTTTAGTTAGACAGTAGAGATACATTTTTGAGGTTTATTGAAAAGCAGGGTGACTATATTCAATAATAATGTAGCATATATTTCACAACAGCTAACTGTGTAAACTTCAAAGTTCTCACCACACACAAAAAAATGATGTTAGTGAGGTGGATATGTTAATTAGCTTGGTTCAATAATTCCATATTCTATACAAATACCAAAACATCACACTGTACCCCATAAATGTACACAATTATGATTTGTCCATTTAAAATAATACATTAATATTTTTAAGAGTTTTCAAATGTTTTCCATCAAGTCCAATGTTTGCTGAAAGGCATCTGTAGATGCCCTTTATTAGGATAAAGCAGTTTTCTCACAGTCCTACTTGGCTAAGACTGGATATGCAGAAATCAAAGTTGTCTCAGGTGTTTAGCAGATCCAAGGTGCACTAACTTCATCAGTGTTTTCAGGATTCCAGAGCAATGTCTCATTCGTTCTATGTAGAGCGAAAGTTACCGGAGGCTTTTATTACCCATTGGTAGGGGGCTTTACATTCCAGATTTCTCATGAAGACCACATTTTGCCTCTTGGGCCCCAAAGCAACATTAGCAGATATAGGTTTCTTTTCCCCAAACTTTTTCAGAGACTGCCCACTTCTGATGTTAGAAAATTATTCCTAATGTCTATTCTCTATTCTCTTCTCCTTCTGGTAAAAGATCAGCTAATCACCATCTTTCATGTAAAAGCACTTTTCCTATATTTGAAAAATGTTAAGTTCTCCCCTTAGTCCTGTTTTCAGCATACTAAATAAAAGCAGCCTCTTTTGCTTTTTTATGCCTGATATTTATTAGTCTCCCCTGAAAATATCCAAAGTTCATCATAATTGCACTTCAGTTCCAGCATCCTAACTTGGGTGATGCCATAGAAAGTCCTAACCAACATCAAGTACCAGGGGAAGGCTATGTAATGATTTATTTCTCCTCTACATTTCTCATGCTCTTATTTTTCTCTGCCTTTTTAATCACAGCCCTCCATTGCTGAACCATTCTTCACTTTGACCGCTGGACAATTTCTTGTTATGCTTGGATGAACGTCCTCTGAGAATCAGTAGGACCTTCACACTTGTCCACACTTTTTCCACTCTTGTCACAATCACTTAGCATTTTAGTCCTGCTGAATTTCAGGATGTTAGCTAGCAATACAGTGCAATCCCCTATCACTGGCAGATGGAATCAGTATGTCTTATATGTACTTTCCTAAATCACTAACAGACACGTTAACTAGTATCATGTCACAGGGCCAACTCTTTCAGAACTCCAGTCAATAAAGCAACGTTTACCCCATGTGGGGCACCCACCATCTAAATCAGGGCATTCTTAATCATAGCTGCACCCTATGAGTTTTTTTAAATGCCAGTACCTGGCCCCTACTCCAAAAAAAAAAAAAATCTGATATAATTGGTCTGGAGTGGGGCCACCCAAAGATTGGAATATTCAGCCAGGGTTGAGACCACTCATCAATATCTTTGGTGCATTGTGCTATTGTTTAGTATGTTTTAGCAGAGTAGTTTTCAAACGTCACTGTGCATCCAACCTACCTGGGGATCTTTTTTAAATGCAGACTCTGATTCAGTGGGTCTTGGATGGGACCTGAGATTCTGCATTTTTAACAGTCTTCCATTTGATGCTGATGCCACAAACCACATTCTCGTCTCATTTATAAAGCAGTAGAGCAGAGATCCTTACTCAAGTTGAGCATGCAGTTTACTGCTGAACAGCTTATTCTAAGCTACATGAAGTATGACCATACTAGATCAAGTATGTTTTAAGCCTAACTTTCACATCTTATTGGAAATAATTTCTGAAATTCCCTCAGCCTTTGCCCAGATATGCAAGTTTTCTCACAGTTCACTCTGTCCCTGTGTTCTTTGGTCCATGACATAGTTCTGGGTTTGTGAAATGAGTGAGCATATGAAGCTGGGTTTCCAACCATTATCTTGGAATCCCCTCTAATGGCTACCAGGATCTCTCTGTCCTGGGAGATAGAGTCTAGCCGAGAAGCCTCCCTCTCTGAGGTTTACTGGGTTCTGGATGGAAAAGGATTCCAACCGGCATCAGTGCCCTTGAACACATATACACCGACACAGACCTGAGTGTCAGCATTTCACACACATACACTTGCTTTGTCAAGCCCCTGGCCTCCCTACAATCTTAAGGTTTCAGAAAAATGAAAAGTAGCTGCTGTCCTCTTCACAAGAAGACAAGTATCCCAATTACGAAAGAATACTATAGAAGACCCTCTGCCGATGCCCTGCTTGTGTTGAATTCTATCATAGATGCTCCTTACATACGTGCCTTATGTCCTCCTCCCTGGTGTTGGAGCTGTTCTCAACAATGCCAACCATCATCTGGCGCCAGGGATGTATAAAAGGACATTTGCAGCTAGTATGCTCGAGGGTGTCTTGACATATCTATCAACAACGTTATGAGATCCTCACTGGGGGAACCCAATGTCTTTAAGGAAGGCAGGACTCCCTCCTAAGTCACTTACCAGCTGGGTGATCTTGACATGTCATTTGACTGCTCAGAATTTCATTTTCTTTATCTGGAAAATGGTGCCAATAGTACCTGCCACCCAGGGTTCTTGTAAAAATTAAATAAGATGCACATGAAGTATCAGCACAATACCCAGTACTTAATACTGACTCAGTCAAGGTTAGCAACTTACACTAGAAGTCTCAATGAGGGCTGGGCGTGGTGGCTTATGCCTGTAATCCTAGCATTTCGGGAGGCTAAGAGGGGCAGGTCACTTGAGGTCAGGAGTTCAAGACCAGCCTAGCCAACATGGTGAAACCCCATCTCTACTAAAAATTAGCCAGAAGTGGTGGCACATGCCTGTGAGCCCAGCCACTTGGGAGGCTGAGGCAGGAGAATCACTTGAACCTGGAAGGTAGAGGTCGTAGTGAGCCAAGATGGTGCCACTGCACTCAAGACTGGACAACAAAGTGAGAAGAAGAAGAAAGAAGAAAGAAGAAAGAAGAAGAAGAAGTGGTCTCAGTGAGTCCTATTTGGAATATTTCAAGCCTTATTTTCATTTTCCACAAATTCTGCTAGAGGCCTAAGGGGTGGGAGTAGACATAAGTTCTATTCCTGGGTTATTTCTCATATTCATACAGCTCCGAAACACACAGTACACCCTGTCTTTGGATTTTCCCATACACATCCCACTACCACACCCAGTCAAAAAGAATAAGAAAGATACATTTTCCTCAGAAAAAAAAAATATATATACATGTATATGCGCATGCCTGTTGATCTTTCAATTCATGCTAACCCAAGTCAGGCCTTAAATGTGGGAATAATCATTCTGGTAGATGTCACTCTCCTTTAGGGTTTTGTTTTTCTTTCTAAGCCTGAAGTGTTGGCTGCTGCAGGAAGTCAAGGAGAGAATAAGGTAGGCTTTTCCTGAGGGGCAGAAAGAGACTAGACCTTCCTTCTTTCCCAGGGATCATGATGGGAGTAGCCAGAGAGTGTGCAGTAGAAAAGCAGATTAGACACATGAAAGACAGAAGCCTGTGCTTCCACTCAATGTGGGAGGACTCTAGATGAGTCTGCAGAGTGTAGTGAAATTCACAGCCAAGCCCTGGCCTGCTTTCATTTGATGCTGTTAGTTAATCAAGCACATCAGTCACCAGGCCAGAAAACTCCAAGCCCCTCTATCCCAACCCCTGAAAAAGGTCCAGGTGCATCTGACCTGAACTGGGTAGCGTCAAGGCTCTCCAGACCATCTGCAGCCCCACGTCTCTTACCTAGCAGAGCATCACATTTGTTCCTTCTCAGGTTCATATACAGTGGGAGAGGCAAGAGGAAAAACTACTTTTCAAGTTATTTTTTGGCAAAATAATGTACCCAATTCTTTTTACAAGCATGATCTTTAATGAAATCCATAAAAACACTCCCTTTAACGGAAAGCAAACTCAAGGTTAAGACTTTCCCTGACTTCCTTTTGGTGTACTTGGCCACACGAAATTTTAGTGTTGGAAACTGCTGTCAGAATGTACTTGCAAGTCAAGCTAAGTGTCAATTGTGCTGAGACAGTACTGAAAATATCAATGTACATTTACATTATGTCCCTGCATATATATCTAAACCCAAAGTTAGGATTCCTAGTTTGACAACAATGTATTTTTATTTGTGAGAAGATTTAAAAGATGGAAAATGAAATCGTATTTAGTTACCTGCTTGTAGACTAATCCTTTCCCTCCCTGCCAAATAATGACATGAAATTGTCATTTGGCCCATCCTAGAAATAGGTGACACTCTAAATATACTACCTCAGGTCACCAGTCCTCCCACGTGGCTTCAGATAGCAGGAACTCTGCAAATACACTCTTAACCTTGGGGTAGGCAAGGATCCCAAATTTTTCTGGCCCCTCAAAATTGCCATCAGCCTGAGCAACTCTAAAGGAGAAGGGGAGAAACCCATAGCCTGTGTGAATTCTACTGCCTGTGTGGTTGATAGAAGGCAATCTCTCCTCTCAAGCCGCTTTAACTGAGACATAAGACACACCCATGCCTGAAGAACAAGGAGAAAATAGTACCAACTTCTATTTGGTCTAGCAGAGATTTTAACCCCGTATTCCCAACTTCTAGAGTCTTCTCTGGCAGATAAAAGTACTCAATAATGTCATAATGGTCAAATAAATAAACAAGTGAATGACACATACATTACTGATTTCTAACAGAAATTGAAATGTTTTTATCCCAACTACAACAACTTTTTTTCCAGAATTACGGAAGATTTGCGGTTTCTTGCACCGGAAGAGGTGGAATCTGAGTATTCAAGCCTCCAGCAAAGGGAGGAAGGGGAGAAAGAATAGAGCTGCTAGGGAAAACAGCACATCATCACACAGGAAGCCAAAGACCTGGAGGCCTCACAGAAGAGAGGTAAAGGTCAGAGAGCTCCCAAGCTCTGTGATGTTAAGTTAGGGCACAAGAAAGAAACTGTAGTGGTATTACATGAGATCCTATACAAATAGCAAAACAGACTACATGCCCTAAGTCAGTTGAATCCATGACTTACTAGAGGGCCCAACCATGACGTCACCACATATCTCTGAGCACTCTGGCCCTATTTCATTAAAGAAGTCAAAGACTTACAGTGGGGAGAAGGGAGTACCAAACCCATCTCACAAATTCAGCTATGTTTTATATCTTGTCGACTTTTTAATGCAGAAAAAATTCTGATTTTTATTTTTCAGATTATGAAGATTTCAGATCAATTGTGTCTACAGTCCATACGCTGGATTCATATTAGTTTTTATTACTTGAACACACATCAGCTGTCTAGAGGGAGGTGGTTAATGGCGTCCTCAGTGAGAAGGAGCGGCCAGCAGGGCTTTTGAAAATGTGCTATTGATGTTCGCCAAAGACAACGGTCCACATCCAGACACTCAAATGCTGACAGGGCTGCTGTGGGTGCCAGGTCCACACAGCCTGCCATGACCACCCCTGCGCATCCCTCTGCTGGCCACTCATGCAGTGCTTCCATTGGACTATCAAACCTAAAGGGAGAAGCAAGTCACAGGCTCCACCTCAGCTTGTTCAGAGAATTTTGCAAAAGCATAACAGGTGCAGACCCAGACTCACTCACTACTGAGAGTTTGACAGGTTAGGAGGTGGAGTTCATACAGTTCTCAGGGCAAATGAAAGATATGGTTAGGACTGATCACCGGGAAAGGGAAAGACCCAAAGTCCTAGAGTCGGAAGAAGAGGAGAGACAGGAGAGACAGGAGAGACAGGAGAGACATAGGGAGTCCCCAGCCAGAGACAAAGGGAAGAAGAAAACAACAAGCCAGATCAAGGGGGCTTCAAATGAAAACACATTCTATCAGTTTCAGAAATTTTGAAATATTCACAATTTAGAATTTTAACTTTTAAGAAGTCATTTGGTTATATTGTCCTACTGGCTATCCTTATAGTTCCACTAAAGTTTTAAGTAGCATATATATAAGCAGTGCACATACATAAAATTTCAGCAAATCACCCCTCAGAAGAAAAATGTCATTCATTGACAGAGGAGTAAACCTTAAATCCCTAGAGGGCAGGAGCCTGAGCACTTGTTTTGCACACAGTAGGTAATGCAAAAATGACTGTGGGAGTAAGTGAAGTGGAAAAGAATTGCAAAGAGTGTATGAGATTCTGTTTATTGTAATGGACTGTTACAAAGCAAAACAGTCCCTGAAAAATTGCTATCCCTGACCCTGTTCTCCACAAATATCAATCATGGAAACACCTGATGATATATTAATACATCACAACCCCCTCTTAAAAGTCTGAATTTCTGAGACTCTGGAAAGAAAAGTTCACGAAACCATGCCTGTGTTCCAACCAGCAGCTGTTTCT
Source organism: Hylobates moloch (assembly GCF_009828535.3). Lineage (NCBI taxonomy): Eukaryota > Metazoa > Chordata > Mammalia > Primates > Hylobatidae > Hylobates > Hylobates moloch. Next base: position 77,462,940 of record NW_026652294.1, read on the forward strand.
GGGGAATTCGTAGTAAGAACACACCATATTTGTGACTCTAATGCAGATCAAACCTTTGGATGGCGCCTCACCTGCCCCTGAGGTTTCCACCTCAAAATCCAGAGGGCTCTGCGTTTCATGCCTCAGGAACCATGCAGTTTCAGGTCCATTTGCATCTGGAGCTCATCCTTGAATAATCAATCTGTGCTTACCGAGAGACAGTGCAGTGTGTGGCACCTTTAATATCAGAAAGGTACTAGAACAGAATGGGGCCTAGAGCCTGACATCACTGACATCACACAGCTCTAGATGCACCATCTGCACAGAGGGTGTTCACGTAGGCATATGCCACATGACCCTACCTGGGATCATAACCTGACACTGGATCTGCCGGGCTGCATGTCAGGTGCTGGAGATATCAAAATTAAAATGCCTAAGTCTTCTGAGCTCCAAAACTTCAAATCATATTTTTTAAGTTAAAAAATTTAGTGCATGACTTCAGAGTGGTCTTCAAGACAATGAAGTGACTAAACCCTGTAGACCCTCATCCTTCATTGCCATGGAGGACCACACAAGAGAAATTAGGTGTAGATAAGAATAGATTCTCGTCTTAGGAACCTGGCCAGTTAAGTGACTATTTTTTAAAATAATAAGCTCTAATATGGTTTTTCTACAGACATAAATCCTGAAATAAAAGCTCCTAGCTCCAACACTTTCTAGCTATATGACCTATTCATGCTCTATCTTCTCATCTGAAAAATGAGAATAAAAATACTACCTACAACACAGGCTCTTAATACAATGTAAACTCCGTACCCCAATAAGTGACACATGGTAAGCCTTTAACAGATGCAATACACTATAGTAGATAAGTTCTAAGAACACTTTTTAAAAATGAAACAAAAAACCCAGATCAGATATATTGAAGTGAATTCCTGCAGAAGTTTTAGCCTGTTTTCTGGAATTATTTAAATAAAAGATTAGATATTCTGTATGATCCATTTGTCCAGCAATTTTTTTAACACAATGAGCCAGAAACTAGAAACTCTTAGGGGATCAAAGATAAAAGAAATATGCTCATTGCCTTAAGAACTTCACAACTGCCTGGACCATTGAGCATGAGAGCAGAAGAGTGTGCAAATATTGGTTAAGGTCTCATTTAGACTCCCGTATTTATTCTGACTATAATCCATATTTATTCTTCTTTCTTTCTTCCTTCTCTCTCAGCCTCCCACAGATAGTAATTCACAAAATGGTTGGAAGACAGAGATAAAGCCAGTGGCATGAGGTACACTTTGTCCTAGGGATTCTTCAGGTATTTTGACCCTCATTGGTATTTATTAGCTCATAGAGTGCTCCTCATACTCCCCAAACAGAACTGCTTTTACTTTTGAGGGCCCTCTGGTTCCCCATCTTAAGTCAACCTACACTCCAGATCTAGTGCTGACCTTCCAGGCCCCAAAAGCCAACCTTATCCCCATAAATTCTACAGGTTCCTGGATATTAAATTCCTGGGACCATGAGTGGTTTTTGACAGCAGACAAAACTAACTCTAGGAAGGTCTTAACCATTATAAGGTGTGCAAACAACACATTCATCTTATTTGCCTTAGCTCAAAATTGATGCTTAATTAATACATTTTTAAAATTTCTAGAGGCACAAGTAATAAATAATTGGTTATAGAATATTCAAAGAGATAACTATGGTTCAGGGTTTTTCTCTTCTCATGGAAATGACATCCCTTACTTTCATGATATTTTCCTCCAGCTAATAAGATGAGGTTTTATGGTGTGATAATCAACTCACCAGTTATGGCGAAATGGATTTATGCCAAGGGCTCTCCTAGAGAATGCACTGACTGGCAGAGAAGCCTGCCATGGCTTTGTTTTTGCATCTTGGTTATTGGGCATTTCTTACTGTAAGGTCTGCAGACTAGGAGATCAGGGTAGACACGATGGATGAAGTAACTTAGTCTGTTAAAAGCCCACAAGTCACCAAACTCTGTTTCTACAGGAACTCCTAGAACAAGTTACCTTGCATCTCACTGCTGCAGCTTAGAGACCTGGGTCTACTGCAGGGCCTGGTCCCTGTCATTTGCATGCTACCAATCAAGGAATAGGAACTACATCTCAGGATCTAAAGTTCTAAAATTCATCTGTTCATGTGCATGTTGCAGAGATCAGTCAGTATTTTGGCGGAAAACCTCAGCCCAATCTCTACCTGAAGGACTACCATCAGCACCAGGATCTATTCACGGAAAGAAACTGAATACTGTTAGGAAACCTGGTCCAGAAAAACCAAAGCAAGGCCAAATTTAGGAAAGTAAATGTGTTTTCATGGCATGTGGTTTCATGCTTGTAAATGAGGCCACAAAGTTAAACTTCACTTAGGAGTGATAAAAGCTGTTCCACCACACACACAAAAAGCATCCAAATACAAGATGCATTATCTGCAGACATAATCCTATCACAATGTACCAGTTATGTTTCTACTCTTGGGATGACCTCCATGGAGGAGCCTAGGCGAATTTCCTTTATGCCCAACTGTTAGGCAACTTTCAATGCTAGTAGGCTGTTGCCTCTCCCTTCTCCTGACAAGGACAACAATCAGGAGGATCCCAAGGATGCTAAGACCAAGGTTGATAAGGTTGCTAAGACCTTAAGCATTCCAAGGATGCTAAGATCAAGGATCCCAAGGATCCTAATCCCAAAGATGCTAAGACCATTTTTCATTTCATTGGAAAAGACTTTTCTCTAAAACAAAACAGATATTTGACAAACATAACCATGCTTAAAAATACTGATAATCATTCCATCAAAACCAATTTCTCTGTAGTAATGCAGTCTTAAAATACCAAAGTCTGGAACCTCCCACAGGCCAGTGGACAAACGTCTCATTGCTCTTTCAATATTAATGGAGGGAGTATCAGGATGAAAAATGCATAGATCCCACCACTGTCACCAAGATCAACCATTCAGTCAGCACCTGTCTAGAGAATGCTGCATTGTTGCCTAGCTCGACTGTGTGTTAGCCGTTTTACTCAACTACGTTGCACCAAGCTTCATGTTTCCGTGGCTCCCTGCTTTGTAGTCATCCACTTTCGATGTACCTCCTGCAGATCAACTGGGCATGTGCCAAACTGAATTCATCTTACCCTCGAGGCCTGCTTCTTTGCCCTGTTTCTATGTTAGTCAAAGGCTCTGCCTATCTCCCAGTCATTTGCCTCTACTTCCATATTCATGTTTACCATATCTCCCACGTCTTTTTTCCCACTCCCCTCTCCCCATTCAAGGCACTCAGTGTCCCTGACCTAGAATATTTCAAAAGCCTCCTAAATGGTACACCTTACTCCAGTCTCTGTACCTCCCAATCATCATACATACAGTGGCCTGATTATTCTATCCAAGGCACTGCTCTGTCATGTCACATTTTGGTTTAAATTTGTTTGATGGCTTTACATCCACTCCCAGAGAATCAAGTCCACATTCCTTAGCACAAGAGTCAACATCCCTCTGTTCCAAGCTTTATCCAGCATATCCTCCCAACCTTATAGGCGACAGTTTCTTGCTGCTGGGGTCTCCTTGCTCTTCCCTTTGACTTCCTCCTTGCTCCTCCCTAGCTTGACTCTCACAAATATCCCCAAATTCTTCTTCCTTCCTTATACACCATAAGTCTTACTCCCTGCTCACCCTATCTATATCCCAAGGCGGTGGTTTCCAAATGTTTTGACTGAAATCACAGTAAAAAAAAAAAAATTTACATTGTGAATACACACATGCACACATACACACAAATATTATATATAATATATACCCCAAATTATATAATACATAATATATAATTACATATTTTTATTTAATATATATGCCAAAAGTTTCATGAAACAATAGTTAGCTTCAGTTCTACGTATTCTGATATTTTCTATTCTATGCTCTATTTCCTTTTTAAAGAATTACTGGTTACAATCCACTAATAATTGATTTCATGACCTGTTAACTGGCTAAAATCCACAGTTTGAAAAACACTGGCTCACTGTCTATTTTTCCAGGGTTCAAATGATCCATCAAGGGGTTTTCCAGAGGGGTTCACTCCAAGTCTCATAAAAACATGAAAAGCATATCAGAAAACCTTGAAATATTATCTCAGCATAAGCAGTATAGGGTAAGAATAAAAATGGGTGGGCTATGGAAGAAAAATGGCTGGTTTTAGATCCTGGTAAAAATCTAAAGCTCAGACAAGTAAAGTAAACTTCTCTGAGCTTTAGATTTTTTATATTTCAAGTATACTGATGTAATGATAGCTAATTCATAGAAATATTGTGGGTCTCAAATTAAATAAAAGGAGGATCTTATATAAAATACATAGCACAGTTATTTTCCTACAAAGTAAGCACTTAACAAATGGTAGCCGTTATTATCAGTCTTAGTATTGGTATGATCACACACAAATGCAAGTGATATTCAAATTATCTACTCACTGGAAGCATCTGTGTCATCAGTCCCCTTTATCAGACGTTGCAATTGAGATGTGGCCCCTGTCTGCAGTCTGCATTTCTCTGGCAAGATAGTTACTCTATGCGTGTTACCAAGGGAGGATGGAATAGTAAAGTGTGAGAAGATAGTCATCCAATTTTATATTTATTTCCAAAACTATCACAATATTCCATTGTTTAGTAAGAACTAGAATTTGGTATCCAAGCAAATTTGGAACTGAAAACATGCAACCCATTGGAATATAAATAGAAAACATTTTAAATAACCTCCATATCCTTTTACTTGCTTTCCTTTGCTCCTCATCACCTCGCAGAATTATTGACACTGTGAAGAGACAACAGAATCAGATAAGTGATGTCAGTTTGGCTTACAGAAGCTGTGGGTCAGCTACTTTGTAGGCAAGAACCCAAAGGTTCATAGGCAGAGACTCTGGGTCTCCAGCATGGGTGATATGGGCCAGGGCAGGGCTGGGTGAGTAGACCTCCAATTCAAGACATGCCATCCTGACACAATTCTTTAGAGCTCTCTCATGTCTATCATTCCCTTTGAGAAACCTGGAGGGAGGCTTACACCCTGACATGCATATAACCCTGAAGCAAAAGTGGTTTGTTTTGCTTTCAGCTACAGTACCTATGATCTAATTACCCTATGAAACAAGGTAATGTCAATAAAATGTTGGGACTTTTAAAAATCTTGTTTATTTGTCCTGATCCTAAAGCTTCTTGGAGAAGCCCCTGTTACCAACCTTCTCCTGATTATGGAGGTTCTCATTAGGTGAACCATTCATCTGAGACTACTTTTGCCAGACACTCCAGCTTAACCCCACCGCTACTTGGGACTTAACCTGGGATCACCCTAGAATGACGCATTGGGGATACTGATCTCTGCAGATTAGGCCAAGCTATACATCCCTTTTCCATTGGAATCCATGATCATTGATCTAAATTCAGAATACTCTCCAAATCTGGGAAGGCTATGCTCTGGGGTCAACCTGGAACTTCAGCTCTGTCACACTGATCTGTACGCCAGCAAGAGCTCCCCCAAACTGCTATCTCTTGATTTGGTAGCCCCCACACCTGTCACATTTCCTGCCACATTGTACACTGTCAACAAATACTTGTTGGATTGAATTGACTTGACTTGTGGAAGCCAACATAATGCAAATAGAGCAAGTTGGGACATTTCAATTCAATGCCTTAACTTTCCATCCTGAATATTTTTATTAAAATTTAAATCCAAAGCAGGCATGTACATCACCCTAAATTCTCTGTTAACATTGCATCCTCCAAACCACCTAGTTTTCCCTGACTTTTACGAGCATAAATCAGAATGTGTGGTATTTGAATGGGATTTTTGAAGGATATAATCTTATCTCTTGACCATATTAAATCTGCATTTATTCAAAGGGCCTCACTTTAAGGGCCATTCTAACCTCATCCAGCTTGTAGGAGGATGTAAGAATGAGCTTATGATTAAAACCCTTTTGGAAAGCATGAACAAATGATAACCAGTTGTGATACTTTTCCACATTTTTACAATATTTAAAAATATGTTCAGATATCCAAAACTGATCCCACAATTTGATTTATTCACAAGTCCCCTGAAGTGCTTAATAAGTACAATATGGTACAATGAAAATCATGCTTATTACTGCTATTGGGTTGGTAATTCTCCAAGATGAAATCATACTTTTCAGGTTATAAATATACATTTTATTGTTGATTTTATGCTGCATTTTGAAATACTGCTTCTCTGCTTTCATATTTTCAGGGCCTTACAAGGGCATCGTAAATCAACCCCAAACTGGAGGAATGCTAATTGATATCAGGTGATTTCAAAAATGAAGGCTAGGTTAAACCTGCTGTGTGTTTCATGAATTCTAATTCTTATGGAACTCTTTCAAAACCAAGATGGGCAAGAAATTATTCATCTGCCAAGATTAATTAAATAAATGAAGATTAATTAAATAAATGTGTGCACTTTCACTATTTTAAATATCTAAAAGAGGACTTAAAGAAGGTGTGTATACAACCTAGCTCAAATGCCAAAAGTGTAGAAGAGAGAGGACATACACAATGCATTGTCACATGATTCAGTGCTTTCTCGGTGAAACAAGGAACATTCTATTACTCATAATTTGATCTAAATAATGTTCTAACCCCCCTTCTGCATCTTTCTTTGATTTTCTTGTCTTGCAAGCTATGTTACATCTATGTTGCACAGAATTCTAGGTGTAAACCAACAGGTGTTACCAAGAAGAGCAAGTAGCCTTCCTCAAAGGTCGTTAGAACAATAACAAAATTGTACTTCAGATTTTTCCTGGTGAGTGGGGAATGGCCTATAGGCCAGCATAAACATTGGCACATTGTTTTTCATCTTCACTGGGTAAGCCACTCAAGATAAAGATCAATGTTTGAGTATTGTATATTAATCTGTCTCACAAAATACTATACTATGGTAGCATTTCCCAATATATGTTATTACATGTAAGAACACAAAAAAGTTATAACAGCTGGGGATTTTGCACGTGTGTGTGTGTGCACCATCAAGTTGTAAGCTCATAAATGTTACAGCTTAGGAAGAAGATAAATTTCAAAAGGGACTGAAATAAAAACATTCCACAAATGATCGTCTAGCCTATACAATGCATAGACAAAGGGAAAAACTGTAGAGTGAGGTGACGTGCAAATTAGGGAATTTTGAGAACATGTATTAGAACATACTTGAGAAAAATTCTATGCTGAAATTATATAACACTAGTACTAAATATCTTAGAGATCAATCATTTCAACTCTCCAATTTTAAAAATGTAGAAAGCAACGCCCAGAAAATTAAAAGATTAGCTAAATATTACAAGCGAGTTAGTAGCAAAGCCAGGACAAGAAATGAGTTTTTCCGGCCGGGTGCAGTGGCTCACTCCTGTAATCCCAGCACTTTGGAAGGCTGAGGCTGGAGGATTGGTTGGGGCCAGGAGTTGGAGACCAGCCTGGCCAACATGGGAAAACCCTGTCTCTAGTAAAAATACCAAAATTAGCCCAGCATGGTGGTATGCGCCTGTAATCCCAGAGACTCAGGAGGCTGAGGCAGGAGAATCACTTGAACCTGGGAGGTGGAGGTTGCAGTGAGCTGAGATCGCGCTACTGTACTCCAGCCTGGGTGACAGAGCAAAACTCCATGTGAAAAAAAGAAAAAGAAAAAGAAATGAGGTTTTCTGTTCCTAGAAAAAAAATACTCTACCTCCCAATCCACATTTTGAGGGCGAGGGCAAGAACAATGAGGGGGCCCTCTAGAATCTGTCCCTTCCCGGAAAGTAACAAGGCCAAGAACAGACACAGGAAACTATTTCTTACCCTGGTCAGCTCACTTGTCACTTGAGACGCTTCTCGATCACACTGACAAAAGTTCTGCTGAACAGAACAGTGATGTTTTCTCTCTTTTTTGACCTTTAACTGAGAGAAACCGACTGGTTACCGAGAGAAAACAGTATCTTAAGAAAGAGGTTATAAGTCATGGATTGTAAACATGTTTCTTGATAACTTAACTTTGATGACTCCCTTGTGGATTTATTCTGACACCATCAGAGTAACAGGTAGCCAAGATGAGAACCCTACCCTCCTTCCTACCTCTTCTCTCCTATTGTCTATGTTATCATATAAGAGGAAGCAAGAACCTCACAAAGTGCATGCAATGGTCCGGGCGTGGTGGCTCACCCCTGTAATCCTAGCACTTTGGGAGGCCAAGGCAGGTGGGTCACCTGAGGTCAGGAGCTCGAGACCAGCCTGGCCAACATGGCGAAACCCCATCTCTACTAAAAATACAAAAATTAGCTGGGTGTGGTGGCAGGCACCTGTAATCCCAGCTACTCAGGAGGCTGAGACAAGAGAATTGCTTGAACCTGAGAGGCAGAGGTTGCAGTCAGCCAAGATCACGCCACTGTCCTCCAGCCTAGGTGACAGAGCGAGACTCCATTTCAAACATAAAGTGCATGCAATGGCTGACTCAATCTTGCATACGCTGAGTCTAAATCGTCGTGGGTGTGTGCCCAACCCTGCTTTTGCACAGGGCTAGGTCTTCATCTGGTATAGTGCTCACAGTGACTGTGATATGTAAAGGATGATGTCTCCAACACACTCCTTTTCTAGGCATGTTTACTTTGTTCACTAAGAGAATAGAATAGAAGAAGTCCAGTTCTGCCCTGTAAAAGCTAAAACAGCCTGACCTCCAACAAGGTAAAGAGTGGATTCCCACATCTGCTGCTCCTTTGGGTAGAAGGCATCAGCTCTCAATATCCAGAGGACAGGACAAGGGAGGCAAATAATTAAATACTCACTGTGAACCAGGCCTTGAGACATTTCTCACTAATGCGCGCCTCAACCTTGACAGGAAGAAGGTATTGTCCTTATGTTATAAATTAGAGAAATGAGGGTTTGACAAGCTAAAGAACTTGCCCAGTCACCCAGATCCATCAGACTCTGAAGCCCATTTTCTTAGTGCAATTTTATCTTATACTTAAGGAAATTAAGATCCAAAGAGATGAGGTAATGTCTAGGGTCACAGGCCAAGTAGTGGCAGAGATGAGACTAAAATCATTGACTCTTGCTCACTGCTTTTTCTACAGCTTTTAGAGAATTCTACAACGTGCAAACTTAGAATTCATGATAAAACAAAACTGAACAAATTAGTAGAGGACTGTTAGAAACTTCAAAGCAGCAAGCATAAACAAACTATACACCTTTACCAGTATGTAAGGCAAGCTAAGATAGCTCTGTGTATGTGTGTGTGCATGCACGCGTGTGTGTTTTTATGTATTTGGATATACCATCTACATTACATGTCTATGTCCGTCATATGTGTGGCCAGAGAAAAATTTAAACATTAATGAATTGTGCTTCTATTTGCATTTCCATTACCAAAAGTTCATTGTTTGGCAGTGGAAAGGATTAACTTTTTTTCTTAAGAAAATGTCTCTCTGCACGACATTAGTAAATAAGAGGGCACACTGTAGATGACATTTTGGAATGAACTTAAGCTGATGAATCCATTCTTACGGAAAGCAAACCACTTCTGTTGTCAAAAAACAAATCACTAAGTGAATTATATGCCATCCCTAAAGATTTAGCATCTTAGGCACATTCCTGGATATTTCAATTTCAAGACAATTTCCTTGGGGTCAAATGGATACATACCCTTTGCAGTTATTTTTTACTCCATTCTATCATATGCGTTTGTTAGTTTTACACTGAAATATGCCACCATCTTTGCCGCACATTAAGTGAGAAGGCAGAAACCCCAAAAAAGAATCTACATTCTCAATGCATTGGTCAGTATAGAACAGCTCAATGGCTTTACCCATTTCTTACTCATGACACACTTTCTGCTCCATCGAGTCATTCAGGAATCTAAGATTTTTCCACCCAGTGGCTAAACCAGCTTCTATGAATTTGGAATTCCCTACTGGATCTTCAGGATCAAGATGGCAGACAATGGAAGAGGACTAGAGCATGGAGATTCACTGGGAATGTTTCAGAGGCCAGGGATGGGAAGTTCGCTCATATACCATTGGCCACCACCTAGTTACATAGGCCTCTTGTTCCAGAGAAACTGGGAAATGCATGTTTTTGTATCTGCTAAAAAAGTAAGAAAACATGGAGTTTGTTGTGCACATAGCAGCCTTAAATAATTAAATCTTAATTATGGACGATATATATAAAAATTCATAGTCTATTTAGGAAAGATAGACAATAAAGCAGAATAAAATAGCTTAAGATCCATATTATTTCTTCCAGTTCTGAATTTTAATTTAGATGTTTTCATAAAAGCTGCATCAAGTCATTTGTGGGAAGAGATGGCATGCATGTGTGTGCATGTATACAAAAGCATGGTATAAAAACATCAGACAAAATCTAAACCTATATAATCATGGCCACCATACTTCTTACAATACCAAATATTTTCCTTCTCTCCTTTGGTTTTCTGTCTAGACTACATTTTCTCTCTTGGTGTAAATCCTCCTATTCCAAGCACATCCTACCTATAACCTTTTTGCTAAAGATGGCATTGACTTTATTCCCACCTATTCCATTTCATTAGAGAAGCTGCCCCACCCACAGGCCCTAGAGGCACTCTTATGAACCAAGAGAATACTCCCCATATCGGATATATCTGAATTGGCCAAAGATGGATGCCTGATCCCTGCTGGGCCAGCCAGAGTCATTGTTCTGGAATTTGTAGTTGAGAATGAAGTCTATTGTTACTGGGTTATGGTCACTATAGGGTTTAGGGTTGGGCACTAACAGTCAAGCTATATACCTGCCACCTAAGTCAAGTGCAATTCAAAGTTATGGGCAAGAGGTAACTAAAAGCCTTGCTGAGGAAGCTGCTGCAAAGAAGAAAATGAACCAGACATGCAGAAAAGTAGATATAAGAGGACAAGCATCCCATAAAGAAGACTACAAAGAGAGGATCTGCCTGAGACAGTGAAGCCTAGCTGTACCCCCTACCTTTGAGTTCCAAGAGTATCCTTTCTAATCTTACAAACAATCCTACTTTTCTCATGCTAATTCAATGAGTTCATCTTTTTATGATTAAATTACTCCTGTCTGAGGTATATTTTAGTTCACTTCTTCAACTCTGTGCTGCCTTCTCCCATTTACCTAACTAAAGCAAGCTATCCCAAGAAACAGTTTCTCATAGCTTCAGGCTTAATAAATGCAGTTCTCAGAGAACCATGCAGACAATGTAGCAGATTGATGAAATGGAGGTAGACAGGCAGGATGAGGAATTGGTCCAAAGAACTCATTCAAACAAAAGGGAAGCAGAGAAATGAGGGGTGGGAAAGGGTTGGAATAATATCAGCATTCCAGCTGCTTCTATAATCTATCCATGCCTTCTTCTTATTTCTTCAACATGCTAAATTCTTCCTGTCATTGAGGTCTTTAGATTTTCTCCTTCCTCTGCATGCAACACACTTTCCCACAAATCTATGTCTCAGTTTTCTTCATTGAAGTGTCTGCTCAAAAATTATTTCTCAAAGAGGACTTATTTGATCACTTCATCTAATGTTGTTGGGGTCCATCCTTCCCTCTGTTTATCACATTGTCCTGGTGCTTATTATCTGAACTTATTTTGTTTCTTCATATGCTTCTTATATTCTCGGCAGAAGGGAAGCTCCAATGCACACAATAGCTTTCCTGGCTTGTCACTACTGTGTTCCCAACTACTATTAGAGAGGCAGGTGTGTGTACCCTAAAAAGCATTTTTGCTGGATGAATCAATAAAATACTTCAAGTCCAGGGTCTAGAATCAGTCTAGTGTCCAGCCACTGTGATTTGGACACAGAGACAAACACACATAGAGTTTTGCCTGAGTGACATAAGGACAGCTTACATTTCTTATAAACAGAGTGTCCATGATGCAAAATACAACAAAGATTAATTGAAAACCAAAGAGGAGATGGTGACACAACTTACAGTGCAAATACTGGCTGTCAGAAGTAACTCAAAGAAAGGACATGCTCGCCCCACACCTTACACAGCTGCATGTTGTTAGTAAACCCAGAGGTATGCCAACAAAATGAAGCCAGACTGAGCTAGGACATTTGGGAAGAAGAAACTTTAATAAAATGTCACTCTTGGCCTATAAAAGGGGAATCCATAGCCAACAGCTTCCTTGACTGTTGACAAAACAACATGGCTTTGGAAGAAGTCTCTCTCCAAAACCATCCCTTCCTACTCCCATCTTTACATTTCTCCAAACTTTTGTTCCTCCAAGGATGAGAAAAATATGTCATCAAAGGGTGGAGATGGCCATTATGGGATTTACTGAGAAGGAAAATTTTGGAGGAACAAAACTCCTGGAAGACCAGAGCTAAAGTTACTCACACTCCTATCCCTTGTGCCTCGTGCAAAGCCTGGCACGGAGCAGACAATCCATGTTTATTGAATCAATAAATGACTAATAATAAGCATGTAATCCTAGAGCTTGAGAGCTGGGAGGACATTCAAAATAATCTCAATTTACAGAAGATGGAACTGAGGCTCAAATGAAATAAACAACTGTCCCAAGGTTGCACTGACTCCCAGATCAAGATTCAACATGTTCCCTTTTTTACACCCCCTCCTTACATTTGTGTCATGCTTTCTAGTTTACAAACACTTTCTCACATGTTTGCCTTGGATTCCCACAGCCTGCTCTGAGGCAACAGGGGCAGGGTGGTATTATCCTTATTTTGCCTGTAAAGAAAGAGACCCAAAGATGTTAAGACATTTGCCCATATTTATACAATTTATTGTTTCATGTAGTGATAGGTACCATGACTAGACCCAGAGTTTCTAACTTCTGGTCCAAGGCTCTTTACAATCCACTGAAATTCATGGAAGAGGAAAGCTTTGCACCCGGCATGGAGGGTGGCCAGTCTATTCTTTTGATAGGGTTCCCATAACAAAGGGACACAAACCATGGTAACCCAGCATCACAAACATGGTGACAAAGCACCACAACTATTTTGTTGGCCTGAACAACAGAAGCTTGTTGTCTCACAGTTCTGGGGGCTGGAATTAAAAAATCAAGGTGTTGGCCAGGTTGTTTCCTTCTGAGGGCTGTGAAGGAAGGATCTGCTCACTCTCTCTCTCTCCTTGGTTTGTTGATGGCCAATTTCTCCCTGTGTCTTTTCATTTTGTCTTCTGTCTATACTTGGCTTTCAGTCCAAATTTCCCCTTTTTATTAGGACACCAGTCATATTTGATTAGGAGCCCTCCCTACTCCTACTGGCCATCAACAAAGGAGATTGTGTTACGTATACAGGCAAGTATTGACAATCTTAACAAATTGCACTTGCAATGACACTATTTATAAACAGGTCATATTGTGAAGTACTGGGGGTTAGGACTTCAACATATGAAGGGTGGTGGGAGTTGGGGGAAGGATGAACACAATTCAACCTATGACAGCTGGAAAGTGGTATGGAAGTAGAGAGACAGTTCTTAGGTGAATTGACTGATGACTTACTTGAATCAGCAAAGACATGGGCAGAAGTGAAATTGGCATGGCAGGGCCAAGACTCACTGTAGGAGGCAGAGAGAAAGGAAGAGTAAGGAGGTTGAGTGGACCAGGCATGGGATGAATTACCCTCCAGGAATCTTTCCCCACAAAAGGTGTGGCAAGCACCTAAGGAGACAGAATGTGCTCACAGGCTTTCTGATACTGATTTGGTTCCCCCACCCTGTTACTAGAAATGGCAAAAGTAACCACTTAAAATCAAGGGTAAGTTTTTTTCTGTTTAAAAAATATTCAGAGATAGCCATAAATACCACCTAGAATAGATCAAATAAGAGCATCTTCATCAAAGGAGAAGGAGAGAAGGGAAGCTATGACAGTAAGTGGAGGAAACACTCTTGTGTGCCATATCACATCCTCCTGGGCCACTTCTGATTTCAGTCCCCACAGATCTGAACCCATGATAAATGTCCCACTCAAGTGCATGTAGATCCATCTCTCTGACTTTCTGCCTCAAAGCCTTCGCTTAACATGGCCACTAGAGTCAGTGGATAAATGCCCCAGCCTCTGTCCTTGGGATGGACCGTTCTGGGAAGCATTCTATACACTTCAAAGGGATTCCAGCAAAATCCATCCCGGTCATTTCCTCCAGCAGAGACCCTGAGAGTCCACTGTAATGTTGTCTCTTCCTCCTCTCCTCTCATTGTCACCTCTCCCTCAGTCTTGCTTCTCAAGGTCACCTCTAAAATATACTTTCTATACCCAAGTCTTTGACTCAGCCTCTGCTTCTGAGAAAAACTAAGCTAAAACAGTCAAGAATGAAACTGGGGTCAGCTATAGGAATCCCAGCACTTAAAAGTTACCTACTGCAATGACATGCTTGCTCCCAAAGGGTTGAATTCACTAAATAGTTCAGGCGTTTGCCCTGTGCAAGGCATTTGTAGGTGCTAGGAATGGAAAGTGGAGAAAGATACAGCCTCTGCCCTCAGGAAGTTTAAAATCTGCTGGAAAGGATTTATGTTTTGGAATATTCTCTAACTCTTGCTGAACACAAAGATCCATTTTCATTTGATATTTTTGATCCATGAGACCTTTAATAATTGCCAGAAAATCCACCACTTCTCTCACTTCAGAACATCACATTCAGTTTATGACCCAGGTTCCCATGGCTCCAATTTACATGTGATTCACATAACATCTGTTTAATTTTAAAGTTTATATGGCAGCTTTTCGAAATCCCAGGGACTTGTTCAACTTTCTTTCCCTTCCCTCAAACACCAAGAGGATGAAGAAAATTAATTTCCTGTATAAAAATGTGAGATGACAGAAGGTCTAAGGTTAAACCTATTTACAAAGAAAATCATTGCAAATGTTTAGAAAAGTCTGTTTTTCTTTGAAACATCTACCTGGCCTCTAGTGTCTCATGGCATTTTATTATAAGGGAGTTTCAACCTATAATCAGCAATGGGGAGGAAAACAGTTCATACTTGTTTTTCCCCAATGTGCAGTGAAATGTTGGCTAATAGGGCAGTCAATTTGTTTCACTAAATGGCCACCCTGGGAAGTTTCTCTTTTTCCTTTCCTCTGGGGCTGTCTGAGAATAGCATAACCCAGAACCCCAGCTTGGCTCCGGCAGCCCCTGCCCTCCTGAGGTTTTTCTCTTTTAGTGCTAATGGCAGGAACAGGTTTGGGGCATCACTTCTGGTCTAGCCTGGCACAAGCCAAGCTTGGTTCACCAGAGTGCACACCTCCAGACAAAACTTCCCTTGTGGAGGGAGGAGAGAAGGGTTGAATCATCTCCACAGTTGGACAACAACTGAAATCACTTTTCTTCCTCTAAGTTTCCATGTTGATGGCAGCTCTGTTCTTTCTCATTCCTGTCCAAATAGACCCTTCCCATCTGGATCTTGCTCTGAGTTTAGTGGGACCCTCTCAGCGCATGCAACCATTCTCCTGCTCCAGCACTGTCATGGGTTTCAGAAACATCATGGGCCCTCTAAAACCAGTTTATGACCCAGGTATCCATGGCTCCAATTTACGTGTCTACTTGCTCAACCACACAGGATGATTCTGCTTCTCTCCCTCGTGTAGGGCTAAGGCCTCTCTGTATGCACCTACTACCTGGTCATTTCCACTGTGGGGTCTGCTCATCTGCTGGAGAAGTGAGCCACAGGTCTCCTCATCACTCAGTTCTCCAAATCTGTCATGGATTGTGCTGTGTGCTGACTAGTGTCCCCCAAATATCCATATATTGAAGTCCTAATTCACAATGCCTCAGAATGTGACCTTATTTGGAAATCGGGTTGCTGCTGAAGTAAGTAGTGAAGATAGGTCATTAGAGTGAGCTCTAATTCAATATGACTGATGTTCTTATAAAAGGGTGGGTATTTGGACACTGAGAAACAGACATGGAGAATGCTATGTGAAGATGATATCTACAAGCCAAGGAAGACCAAAGATTACCAACAAGCCACCAGGAGCCAGGCATGAGGCATGGAACAGTTTTCCTCTCACACCCCTCAGAAAAACCCAACTCTGTAAGTCTTGAACTTACAGATTCCAGAACTGTGAGATAATACATTGCTGTCATTTAAGCCATCCTTAAAGGACAAAGTTTGTGGAACTTTGTTACTGCAGCCCTATCAAATACTAGAATCTATCAAGAACAGATTCCAGTATTGATATCATAATATTCCTCCCCTAAGACAAGCAATACCTCCAGTCTACCTGAATGAATTGGAAAGGGGTCAAAGGGACAAAAATGAATTAGAGAAAATATTTTTAAAATGTTAACCTGCTACCATTTCATAGAATGTAAGGAAGATCTGCACACACACAAAAAAATATATTGGAATTCAGTCAGGAAAAGCTTAGCACTTAACATTGCTATCAACATTCTCCCAATCTTGACAAAATGACTCTTGTGTTGTTTTCATACCCAAGATAATATTATTATTAAAAATTATTAATTTGGGGCTTACCTGGTGGAGACAGCAGAAAAGACATGGGCCTATTCAGTCCCAGTGTTAGTTCCGACATTTGCTAACTGGATGAGACCTTGGGAAACTCACCAAATCCCTGTCAATATTTTTCCTCATTTGTAAAATGAGAATAGTAATAGCTGCTTGCAGAGTTATTCAGAGAAATTATAAAACAGTTTGTATGAATGGTTTTCTTCTCAAAACCCATTTGCTCTCTTTATTTTTTCATACCCCTTGCATTGGTGTGCAATCACCTGGTAATGGAGAAGGAGTGGAGAAGGGGTTGGTAGAGTCAAGAAAATGGTAGCCCTTTAATGAATTTATTTGTATCATATGTTAAAGTTTTTATTCCTTAGTAAGAACTTAAAAATCACAAAATAGTGTGGCAATACTTGGGTAATGGAATTTATGGAGTGCTGAAAATACTAGAATATAAAGATAACTTCTAGTTTATATTCACATACTAAACTTTTCTAAACCAGCTGGTTTCTTACAGAAAGTATTTATATATATATATAATTTAAGACAGCCACTTTGGGAGGCTGAGGTGGGCGGATCACTTGAGGTCAGGAGTTCGAGACCAGTCTGCCCAACATGGTAAAACCCCATCTCTATTGAAAATACAAAAATTAGCCAGGCATAGTGGCACACACCTGTAGTCACAGCTACTCAGGAGGCTGAGGCACGAGAATCACTTGAGCCCGGGAGGCAGAGTTGCAGTGAGCTGAGATCGCGCCACTGCACTCCAGCCTGGGCAACAGAGTGAGACTCCATCTCATATAAATAAATAAATAAATATTTTTCAAAAGACAGCATAAGCTTCTACCAAGCATAAGCATTGTAACAAAAGCACACATTTTCAGCAAATTTTCCCCAAAAGTTATTATAACTGAAATTATTATTAGCACATATTTTCTCCCTACAAAAATAGCATGTCAGACATCATTAAGTGGATGTATTAACAACTTTGTACATAAAAGCCACCTTGTAGGTTAACAGTTTAAACAGCATTTGAGGCAAACAGCAGCAACAGTGGCAGCAAATGCATCAAACTGATAAAAGGACCCAGGCATTTTCCTCACTCATATTCAGACCGTTGTGTCTCACCACTTACATAGCATTCAAGTGAGATTTCTCACAGTGCTACTTTCGTAGGCCTTTAATCTGAATGAGAAACTGGTTGTGCCTCCACCATCTGATGTCCTATGTACTATTTATAAGAATAGGAACCTTCTCAAAGCCTCCTGCTTTCTTGAAACTGAACAACGGATTCAAATCAATGGTCACCATCATAAAGTTCCTCTTTACATTGATAAAATGGAAAAAGCAGTTTATTTAATAAAACAAAAATCTATGAAATAAAATGCACAGGGTCAAAGTCATTGAAATATTATTTCCACCAGGAAAACAAGATCACCTCTTTTATTCTTAAAATATATTTCTGAATTTGCTTTATCCATGAAAGCAAAGAGGAAAAAAAATGCCTGGAAAAATAAATATAGTGCTACTTTTGAAACTACGGCAATTAATTCTTGACATTCAAGGTGGTCTCAAAACCAATCTAGTTGCTACCTTAACATGACCAAAGCAGCGGTTCTCTCTTCAGTTAAAATGGACATTCACAGAATATCTCCTGGGAGGCTCCTAGGATTATTGGTTTGGCCCAAGAAACGAACTCTGGCATTTCAACCAGTGTATACACATGTGTATGTGCATGCAAATGTGGATGTGTAGCTGCGTGTGTACTCTTATAAGCTGGAATATGTATATGTATGCAAGTGTGTGTGTACACATACATGCACGCGATGAAAATAATCAAGTCATTCTGCAACTTATTTTTTCACTTAAAATATGCATGCATACCTTGGCCGGGCGTGGTGGCTCACGCTTGTAATCCCAGCACTTGGGAGGCCGAGGCAGGCGGATCACGAGGTCAGGAGATCGAGACCACGGTGAAACCCCGTCTCTACTAAAAAAATACAAAAAATTAGCCGGGCGTGGTGGCGGACGCCTGTAGTCCCAGCTACTTGGAGAGGCTGAGGCAGGAGAATGGCGTGAACCCGGGAGGCGAAGCTTGCAGTGAGCCGAGATTGCGCCACTGCACTCCAGCCTGGGCGACAGACCAAGACTCCGTCTCAAAAAAAAAAAAAAAAATATGCATGCATACCTTTCCATACCACCATACATAGATTATTCTCAAATTATCTAACTTATTATTTGTAACAACTGTGTAGCATTCCATCGTGGAGATGTATTTTAATTTATTCAACCAGTACCATTATAACAAATGTTTAGTTTTCTTTTTTTTTTTTTTTGCTATTACAAAGTTGCATATATATTTGAAACTTGTGCAAATTTATCCAATACATGCAGTAGAATTGCTGGTTCAAAGGGAAGTACATTTTAGCTTTTGACAGATATAGTCAAACTGCCCCTCTTAAAAGGTTCTACCAATTTATATCCCACCAGCAGTACATAAGAAGTCTTACAGGGGAGGGGTGGGGGTAATTT
Organism: Hylobates moloch; assembly: GCF_009828535.3. Classification (NCBI taxonomy): domain Eukaryota; kingdom Metazoa; phylum Chordata; class Mammalia; order Primates; family Hylobatidae; genus Hylobates; species Hylobates moloch. The sequence goes on from NW_026652294.1 coordinate 77,481,898, forward strand.
TTTCTTAATAAGACGCCCAAGGCCCCATGCCCTTAGAAAGTCTGATGCAGTATATCTGCAGGTGGGAAATTTAAGTATCTGTATTTTCTAAAGTGCTCAAGGGATTTAAAATGATCGGTCAGAATTTGAAACCTCTGCGGTATACCATCTATGGTTGCAGGAGGTACCCATTAGCTACATAGCATTTAGTCATCTCGCTGAGAATTACTCACACGTGTGACTCTGACCTGCGTAGGTGAAAGTAGCATTTGAAAATCAGATAGAATTAGTGCCTGAGATACAACCCCTGTCCACTGATCCTATTTCGCTACATATAGCTATAACATTTCCTGGTTTGTATTGCTGGCATTGGTTTTAAAGCTAATAAAAAAATCTTGGTTTGCTCTAAAATTTTATTTCAGGGTGGGTAGGAGATAACTTGTTTTTGCTGCTCTATTGGAAGTTCAGAGTGTGAGTTAAAGAATCCTTAGTGCTTTGAAAAAGTTTCGTGAACTTAGATGAGGCATTTGACCAATGTACCAGTCCCACTGTGGCAGGAAATTAAATGTTGGACTGGATCCTTTAACTTGATGGAGAAGATATCTGCCCTCAAGTCTTCTCAGCTAACCCTGGAAAGATGCATATAAGATGCCTCTCTGTGACCACCTAGCAAAACAGTAAAGAACATCCTTCAGCTCAAAGACCTGAGAGATCCTCCATAAACCTTGTCAAAAGTGTAACCTAACAGTTCTCAACCTGGATGCACATTAGAACCACTAAGGGAACTTTAAAAATTACTGATGCTCAGCTTCTACCCTTAAAAACTCTAACTGAATTGGTCCAGGGTGGAGCCCAGGCATTGGTATGTTCTCGTCTAAATGACTGTGTAGGAGTTCCTGTGCACCAAGGTCAAGAACCACTGTTGTAACCTATCATTCACAGAACAAACCTGGCATGCCTCCAGCCTCTTCTTTGTAATACACTGGTCTTAAGTAAGTTACCCATGACAGAAGAGGTCGGGAATAGAAAGAAAAGAAGTTCAATGACACCTAAAAAGATTTCCTGGTCAACGATTCCTCTTTTCTCCCCTCACTCCCTAGCTTCACATTCCATCTTTGTGTTTCCCAATGCCATGCTCAAAAAGAGAGTTTTGGGGGGAAATGACATTTAGGTAGAAGAGGCGGGAAACTCAAAGTGCCCCCAGGGGGTAGGAAAGCAATACAGATGAGGGAGGCAGTCTTATAGGACTGAGGCACACCACAGCCCCACAGGCCACTAGCTAGTCCTGGCCAAACACTCACATGCAATTATTCAACCCCACTGACCCCGGACAAGTTAATTTTTCTAAAGATGCCATAAATACAATTTTACTTGAAACCTCACATTTTGTAAAGGTTGAAAACTAACAGAAAGAAAAAAAGAAAGAAAAAGAAAAAAGAAAGGAGGAAGAAAGGAAGGAGGGAAGGAAGGAAGGAAGGAAGGAAGGAAGGAAGAAAGGAAGGAAGGGGAAGGGAGAAAGAAAGAAAAAAAGAAAAGAAAAGAAAGGAAAACAAAACACATCTGTGAGGTCAAATGAGGCCCAAACTCTACCAGGTTATGACTCGTGACTTCAAGGAACCATCTACTTTTCATGGTTTGAATCTGGGAACATTGATCTTAAAAGCAAAAACAGTAAAATACAGCTGGACCCCAAACAGTGACAGGTTTGGCGAGCTTATTAAAGTACAGACCTGAGTATCTTAACCAGATGATGTTCACAAAACCATGGATGAATGGTGCAGGGCTCATGTTTAAGAGTTAGCCCAGATGGACTGGGCGGAGCTGGTTAAAGACCCATCTTTCCTGGAAATCATTTCCCTTTCATTTCCCCCCATAAAAGTCCAGGTGTGCCTTCCACTCTGTTACATGTCAAAGAGGAGACTCTTCCCAAATGATCTTCATTCCTTTGGTCACCATCTGCACCCCCAAACCCTGCTTCCAACAGGCATGCTGTTGTCAACACCATCAAGACAGAAGCATTTCTCATAATAAATGCAGAATGCTGTGCTGATTCCCCCTCCATGAGTTTAGATTGATGAGATTTTGTTCTCCAGAGAGTACACAGTGAAGGCAGACCAGTGCTGACAAACCTGAAGGGTACAGGACAAATGGATCATGGCATCAATTAAATTAATAAATAAAAGGAAAAGTAGTAGATAAAACTAAGTAAACCTCTCTATCAGATATATCATTTGCAAATATTCTCTCCCATTCTGTAGATTGTCCCTTGTCATTTATAAAAACTAATTAAATAAATAACTCATGGATCAAAGAAATAAAAATTTTAAAAAAACTTAAAGGACTGTGATATGTATATACTAGAGAGGGTTTTAGGAAGACATTGTGTGGCCAGAAAGGGACAAAAGAAACCTCATGCTTCTGCTTCCTTTCCTTCATCTGTGAACAAGACATGATGTCCCATTTCAGAGCCCTGTATTTGCTGTTTTCCACAGTTGTTTTGAATATCATATCATAAAAAATGTACATGAAATTAGCTTGAAAACTAGGAATTATTGACAAATGTAAGGGATGAAAAGGGCCTAGCCGGGTAATAAACTGAGATTGTGGGAGATGTGCTCAAGAGGTCCCTTTTCCCAGAAAAAGTAACCATGTAAGCCCTGGTCACAGGACCAACTGGAGAGCGTGCAATGGAGAAGGGCCAAGGAGGAGAGGGCAGGACAGGGGGGCTGGGCCTGAGTCCTACACCCCCACCTGCCACTGGCCCCAGGGTTGGCAGCAGACCTTGATCAGCTGCCAGGCTGGAAACACAAAATACTCACGAAGGCTCTTGTTTCCTACATTTCTCCAGCCTCTAAGAACACAGCCACCACATCTCCTGTACCCGCCCCAAGACCCAAGAACTGTGGCACCATCAGTCTGATTTTCTTCATTGCACTCTCTGCATGGTTATTATGGGATGGATTCTATACAATTAATGAGTGCGCACCTACCCTACGCCTATTACAGCCTTGTACTAGGCACTGTGAAGGGTTCAAAATTATTCTTTTCCCTCAAATGGTCAGAAAGTCTAACTTTATCTTTGGTAGAGTAGAGATCTACTCACAGAGAAAAGAAAATAGACCCAGGAGGGTGGAAAAAAGGAACCTGGGTCCAAGAAAAACCAAGGACATCCCCCCTTTTAAGCCATAATGGCTATAAAAGGAGTTTTGAGGGAGGAGAAGAGATGCTCTAATGCTGTGATGAGGAGGAGGCATTTTTGGGTCCTGCAATGTCAGCCCTCTTTGGTATTTGTGGAAAGATTATAGTAATGACTTAATAGATGTTCAATTAATTTTAGAGTCTGAACCTAGGTGTTTTCTGAATATGACACTGCTCAGACTAGTCAGGAGGAGAATCAATCTATTGTGTGATACAAGCAGAGGAGTTAAATCAAAACACAGAACTATTCTAATTTGTTAAAGTGATGAGACATAGTCTGCCAGTAGGGAGAGACCAGTGTGGTCAGAGCAATAGGGTAAAGCATCGGAGAGAGAGCCAAGAAGGGCTGAGACAGTGGAAAGGATCTCATTACGCTGGTCAAAGTGCGGGTGGGGTTTGCTGAGATGTGGAAAAAGAATGTAAACAGGTACATTCCCCCCTTATAAGCCATAATAGCTATGAAAGCCCAGGGCTTTGCAAAATGCAAAGTACTTTTGTAGTGATTATTATTTTAAGCCTCACAAAACCACACATCCATATGTCATTCCTCCATTTTATAGATTTGAAAATTGGGTGTTACTACCAAGGCTTGCTCAGTGGTCAGAGCCAGTAAGCGGGAGAATCAGGTCTCTAACTCATAGCCAGGGGTCTTTCCACCACACCTAGTCCTAAAGGAGGAACTGGGATCTCCTAAGCCCCTCATGTTCTTTAGAGCTGAGCTCTGTGACTTCCAAAGCTTGTCCCCGAGGGAGGTGAGTCAGCAAGCAAAGTTAGAGGGAAGGAAGGACTCAGAGCAGGAACAAGAGGTATGGGTGAGATGGAGGGGAGGCCAGCCAATGGGAGGCCTCAAGAACAGAATGAGGAGAACTTGGCCAACAGCCCGCAAGCGACAGGCTGAGCACAAACTATGATCCACAAACAAACTAAACCTAGGTGTTATGTGGTTCATCAGGTCTCAATGGATAGACATGCTCTCAGACAAGAGCCCTCCTCTGCCCTCGCTTTTCTGAGAAAAATAATGAAAACACTCACTCAAGAGAACACCAACCTGCAGTAACTAAACGCTTTCCGAAGAAAGCAATCCAACCATGCAGAGAGAGGTAGACAGAAACACGTGCATAGGCGGTTTTGCTATTGCTGGTGAGAGAGACGTCAACATACCATCAGCTTAAATACCAAGTTGAGAAGTCTAAGGAAATTTGAGGAGTCAAATTGTGCACCGTCTCAGAATACAAGGTCCCAGGGGAAACAAAAGTATTCATATTCGGCACCTAAAATTAACTCTCTCCTCCTTCCATTCATAGGCCTTATCGGGTGCGAAATCAGACCTTGTCTCTGGCCTATTGTGAAAGGCATTTGTGTGTGTGTGTGTGTGTGTGTCTGTGTGTGTGTGTGTACACACACACAGAGTACAGAATTATTCCACCCAAAGACCAGGAAAAAGGGGCCGGGCGCGGTGGCTCACGCTTGTAATCCCCGCACCTTGGGAGGCCGAGGCGGGCGGATCACGAGCTCAGGAGATCGAGACCATGGTGAAACCCCGTCTCTACCAAAAATACAAAAAATTAGCTGGGCGTGGTGGCGGGCGCCTGTAGTCCCAGCTACTCGGAGAGGCTGAGGCAGGAGAATGGCGGGAACCCGGGAGGCAGAGCTTGCAGTGAGCCGAGATTGCGCCACTGCACTCCAGCCTGGGTGACAGAGCGAGACTCCGTCTCAAAAAAAAAAAAAAAAAAAAAAAAAACAACAGGAAAAAGGAAAAATCACTGCTTTCATTGAAGGATTACTAGGTGTTCATTGGCCCACTACTCTCTCTTCTCTTAGAGAATTTTAAACAAACAGAAGAAGGTAAAGCAAGCTAAGCTTCAATCCCTGGTAATAAGATCTGACTAGGAGCAGAGGTGTGAAAAACAAAGGAAACCTGGTGGAATAAAAATGTTAAATTCACAAAATCTGTATGGATTCCGTTAGTTTTTATAAAGAAGTGGTGATAATTAAAAGCCAGCCAATGAACTTTACCCCACCCCCTACTGTTTCCTGCCTGTCTCTTCCCAAGGGGTGCCTTTGGTGCCCATGTAATGACAAGCCCGTTATTTTTATACATTAACTTTCCTAGCTAAGCATCACGCGGTACTTTCTTGCTGTCTAGCAGCTGGGTGATGGCTATAAAATCAATCCCCATACTTATGTTGAGGAGGCGTTTGTATGTTTTGGAGTCTTGATCAATACTCAGCATATAAGTCTTGTGCAGAAAAGCGTAACAGGATGGGTTGGAGACTACTTATTTGAAAGGAAAATCCTTGAGATAAAAGAAAGATGATTGAATACTAAGAACATATTAATTTATGGACATCTTCACTTCATCTGTAATGTCCCCAAGAAACAGGGATTCCTAAAATAATCTGCCAGTGTCAAGCAGGAAGTCTTCCCCTGGAAGAAAAAAGGAAGGTAACTGAGATGAGGTCAGTTTCTACTCTCCCTGGACACTGTGGTAGGGATGTTACCATCTGTGTAGACCTCACAACACCCTGCAACAGAAGATGCGCTGTCATTTTTAACCACAAGGACAAGAGAGACTGAGTGAGGTTCTCAAAGTCACCTGAGGACTTCACACCTCAGACTTGCCATTCTGTTCACTTCTTTATTCACTTGTTCATTAATTTATTGAGCACTGACTCTGTGGTAGGCTCTGCATTAAGGACTATAGATACAAAGCTAAATAATACACACTCCCCCACTCATGCATGAAAAGCTTGTGTCATTTGTCTAGTGTGATTTCCAAAGCCACAGAAAATCTCTTCCAATGGCATAATCTAGTGACTGCTTTCCCCAAGGAAAGGACATTGCCCGTAATTGGTGCAGCCTCTCTTCCCTCTTTTTTCTTTCCTTCCTTTTTTGTTTCCTTCTTTTCCACCTTCGTTCTTTCCATTTCTTTTTTTTAGGAGGAAAGAAGTTACAAGACTTAGTATTGATCCTACTTAGTATTAATCAATGCGTGATGATGGGTGAATCAATTCCAGAAAAATCAGAAACAAAAGGGGTTTCATAGTCAAGGAATTTGATAAAACTAGGTATACAGCACTGCCTCTAACGATTCACAACACACACCGGCATTCACAAGACTCCCAGAAGTGCTTATTTATCATTGCTTAATGCAGCATCCCCCTAAGCTTTTCCAAGCATTGGAATACATAATTACAACTTGAAAAACAGTTTTCCAAGATTGGCATTTGGAGGAGGAATTGCACTGGGGCTTAGCTTAATCATTTGACTGTGGAAAAGTAGGCGAACCTTTACGTCTGTTGGAGGTAGCACCTTGCAGAAGAGCACAGAATTTGATAACAGAAGACCTTAGCTCAAGTCCACAATTTGCTACTTACTAAGTAAGAAAACTTGAACAAGCTGCTTAACCTTTTTGAGCCCTTGCTGCCTTACGTAATAAGTGCACTGGATAATACATACCTTGACCTTATTTTTACAATTAGAGATTATATATATACCTTTTAAATGCCTGACAATGCCCAGCAAACAAGTGCACAATATAACACCTATTTTAAAATATAGAACATAATACATTTGACTCACAATGAAAAAGATATGTATTCTAATTTACTGTTCCATGATTTAAGAATGTCTTTCAGGCCAGGCGCGGTGGCTCACCCCTGTAATCCCAGCACTTTGGGAGGCCGAGGCGGGTGGATCACGAGGTCAGGAGATAGAGACCATCCTGGCTAACACAGTGAAACCCCATCTCTACTAAAAATACAAAAAATTAGCCAGGCATGGTGGCAGGTGCCTATAGTCCCAGCTACTGAGGAGGCTGAGGCAGGAGAATGGCATGAACCCAGGAGGCGGAACTTGGAGTGAGCCGAGATCATATCACTGCACTCCAGCCTGGGCGACAGAGCGAGACTCCATCTCCAAAAAAAAAAAAGAAGAAGAAGAAGAATGTCTTTCAGCTCCCAGTCACCCACATGTTTGCTAGAGACTCTTGGAGAAACTGCGTATATTTTTGTAAATGACCGACTGGAGTCACTCCTACAAGAAATACTTTTAAAACAAGAAAATTGGCTTTTACTGTTGTTGGCATCATGGTCCAATCGACTTAACTAACTTGCAGGAGGCTGACAAGAAATTATACAAAAGGAAAAAGAAAACATTACATGAGAAATTATTATTTTTACCTTTCATTTTCTGCCCTTATTTTTCCTTTGTATTGTATTCATTTCACTGCAATTTCTCTTTTCTTTCTACATTGTATTTTCTTTTATCTTTACCACATAAGTTAAACAAAACATTTTTAAGCTGTATTTTTTTCTAGTAATCAAAATTGAAAATAAAATGGAATCTCTTAACATCCCATTATCTAAAACAACGACTTTACCTCCTTTCCACTCCCGTTTCCTAAGCCTTTGTTTAGCACTATTTGGTAGATAAAAGCAAGAATACAGTTGAAATTATTTTTAACTAATATATCTTTCCTTTCAGCAATTATCTTTGACATTTATTTCAGCATTGAAACCATATTTATAAAAGTATCTAGAGAATCTTTTTTACTTGCTGCAATTAAGTATAGTATGAAGAATAAAGTAAATGTATATTTATGACCAGATTAAGATGCTCTTGAGTGAAGTTACCAAAGGTCTGGAAATCATATTCCCATTTCTTTAAAAATATATTCAATAAATAAAAAATACTTTGATCTTGAAAGCTGTACACCAAAATTATATTAATGATGGGTATGTGTGGAAAGTGACATTATGGATGATTTTTAAATACTTTGCCTACCTTGTATTTCCCAGCTTTTCTAAAATGAAGACATAGCATTTGTTTAATAAAGAAAAAGTGGGCTACTAAAGAGACACTGAGTTGCTTGCATCTGCATAAACTGCTCTTAACAATCTTCATTTATTAAAGTGACAGTAAAGGGAGCTTTATAAAGACAAAAACTCATAAGAACAAACAGAGCAGGAGAAAGGAAAACAGCAACACAATTTTAGAAGCTGGAAAGCAGATGGCCCATGGTAATTGACTTAGCAGACCCAAGAAAGCGGAATTCTAAGCTGACAGTGGGAAAAGCCATGAACAACCCAATTTACCCTGAAGGACACCCAAAAGACTCAGAAATTGGCAGCACCAGGTACCTCTGTAAGGGGGAGGTGAAGGTCAGACTAAAGAAGGATTTGTGCAAGTCCGTTTAAGAAGTAATTAGATCCCCAAGTGGCCCCCTCTGCTTTAGGTGGCCAGCCAACAGCCCATCCCTTCCCCAGCCTTCCCCCAATTTCTACATAAAAGTGGAAGTTTGTTCTCTAGAGACTGTATAGCAAAAGGCTCCGGACAAGGGGATATCAGACACAGGTGAGGGCAAGGGTGCTGGACCATACCAGAAATAAAGGGATTTAGCACACGCCGACCACCACCACCCCTCCTTGCCAGCCTCTCCCCTGCACAGCTTCCAACACAGTCACCCAGGTCTTAGCCTCCAAGGGTTGGTTTCCCAGTGAAACAGCCAAGTCAACTCAAAACGCAAGGACACCAACAATCGATAAGCCCCATCCAAGTGCTCCCCAGCTGGGAACTGTACTGATGTAATAAATGACAACATAAACACTGAATAGAAAGCAAATCAACATTACCAGTAAATATATAAATATATCAGGGGAAAACGGAAAGACTGGGGGCTGTGAGGACTCCGAGTATGTCTCTGTGTCTGTATGTGTCTGAGGAACTCAGAAGAGTAAGTCTTTGCGCTTCCATTGTGAGAAGTAGCAATATAAATATGTTATAAAGAGAGACGTGGGGCTGGGCGCTATGGCTTGCGCCTGTCATCCCAGCACTTTAGGAGGCCGAGATGGGCGGATCACAAGGTCAGGAGATCGAGATCACAAGGTGATCTCCTGACCTGATCACAAGATCAGGAGATGACAAGGTCGAGACCATCCTGGCTAACACGGTGAAACCCCGTCTCTACTAAAAATACAAAAAAAAAATTAGTCGGGCATGGTGGTGGGCACCTGTAGTCCCAGCTAATTAGGAGGCTGAGGCATGAGAATGGCATGAACCCGGGAGGCAGAGCTTGCAGTGAGCTGAGATTGGGCTGCACTCCAGCCTGGGCGGCAGAGGGAGACTCCGTCTCAAAAAAAAAAAAAAAAAAAGGAGAGAGAGACATGGAAGGAAATGCTAAAACAATCTACGGAAAGATTGGTGGCCTCTGAGAAGGTCGAGATGATGGGAAGTTAGGGGTAGGGGGATGACTGCTGCTCTTCATAACAAGCTCTACAAACGTGTTTGATCCCTTAAACAATGATAAAAATAAAAATAAATCAACGAGAACATGATTTTGTTACATGATGAAACACAACAGAAATCTCAATGAATTAGAAATAGAAGCCACATTCTTTAGACATAACACAGAAAATTAGATATTAATAAATCAATGTTAAAAAGTTAACTACCTTTCCTGATACAAACTCTTAACAAACAAGATAGGATCAAGGAGAATAAGTCATGAATAATCATGAGTTAAATCCTATGTCATGGGTTAAAACAAAATCAATCCCATCTCAATTAGCTCTGTGTAGACAAACTCAGCAACGACAGAGAAAAGAGAAAGCTTTGGGAGCTGAGTCTAGAAGACCTATCCAAGCCTTCAGCTCCAGAGCTTTTCTCCCTGTGAGTTAACACAAAGTCAGAGTCTTGTCTTATAGCATATGCTAAAACAACTTGCGTAAAAGTTAAGCAGTCACGGGGGAGGAAATGGGGAGTTACTGGTGAAAAGGTCCAAGTTGGAGTTAGACAGGAGGAATAAGTTTTGAGATCTAGTGTACAGCAGGGTAACTACAGTTGATAATAATAATACATTGTAAATTTCAAAATAACTTAGTAAATTTCAAATGTCTTACCAGACAAAATAATAAGCAAGTGGGGTGATAGATATGTTAATTAGCCTGATTTAATCATTCATCATTGTGTGAGAGTGTGTGTGTGTGTGTGTGTGTGTGTGTGTGTATCTCGAAATATCACATGGTACCCCTTAAATGTGTACAATAACAATGTGTCAATTAAAATGACATTAATTTTTTTAAAAGTTAAGGAGTCAGACTTCTTTTTTAATATAGCGCAAAAAATATGTAGGAAGATCTTTAACTGATCAGAGTCTGAACTCTATTCAAAGTATAAAACAGTGAGTCAAATCACAAAGTAAATTCAGGTTGAGTGTCCCTTAAATGAAATACTTGGAACCAGAAGTGTTTTAAATTTCAGATTTTTTTCAGATTTTGAAATATTTGCATTATACATACTGGTTAGGAATCCTGATCCAAAAATGCAAAATCTAAAATGTTCCAGTAATCAATTATTTCCTTTGGGCATAAACTTTGAGTGTCATGTCAGTACTCCAAAAGTTTTAGATTTTGGAGCATTTTGGATGTCAGATTGTTGGATTAGGAAGGCTCAACCTGTACTCACATATTTAATACATTAAATTTTTTAAACTCTGTATGTTAAAAAAAATCTAAACAGTAAATGGCAAATGACTAGGAAAAATTATTAGCTAATTCATAAATATGATAAAGGGTTCATATCTATACCAGATTTTTAGATTCTTACAAAAATCAATAGGAGAAATACTAATATATCAATAAAAAAGAGAAAAAGAACAAGAGCAAAAAACTCAGGAGAGAAAAAAATAAGGTGAACCCAAAACTTGTGGAAAATGGAAAACATGTCCAACTTCTAATTTTTTTAACTACAAATTAAAATTCCTATTAAATTAAAATGCATTTTAAAGGTAATATTTAATGCTAATAGAGGTAAAAAAAAAAAGCAAGTATTCTCATATATTTCCATTGGAATTTAACTTGGAAAGCTATTTGGCAATATGTATTGTAAGTCATAAAATTGCTCATACTCTTGAATCAATAATACTTCTAGAAATCTATCCTAAGTAAATGAGACATGTAGCAAAAGATTTATGTACAAAAATATTTATCACCCAGTTATGATCCCACAGCAGGGAAAAGATTCAGTAAATTATAGTATGGTCCTGTAATAGAATGTTAGGTAGGAATTAAAAGTCATATTTTTGAAGAGTATTTAATAACATAGGTAAAAGTTTATGATAAAATACTAATGTTAAAAACACATGGCACAAATTATATAAAGTAAGGATTCCAATTTTATAATATATGCAAACATCAAATTTTGTTATATGTGCGTATATACTCTATATGTGTATTCAAAAATACTGGAATGAAATATATGAAAATTAATAGTAGTTAACCCCAAGTAAAAAGATCTTGAGTAAGTTCTTTTCTTTAACTTTCTTAAGCTTTCCAAACATTTCTATAGTGAGTATAAATTAATTTCAAGTGGCAAATGTAATAGAAATAAAGTAGTAATTATGTTTACTATAAAAATAGAAATGTTAACCACATATATAATCCATATTAAAATCTCCATAATTCTGAATTTGTGAAAATTTGGACACAGGCCAGATTGAAGTTTTCCTTTGGTTGGTAAACCCTTCATAAAAACCCTTCAGAATACCTAATTTTGACAAATAAGAGTATAAAAGGAAATAAAATAATACAACGGCTAATAGTTATTGTTTACCATATACAAAGCACTTAAACCAAATATTTTATCATATGCCTTCTACCATCTATGAGGGCCTTATGTTAGTTTCCCACTTTTATGGATGAATGTTCTCTGTCGTTGGAAGGAGCATCTCACCGGTCACCCCCAAGATGCCCTTGTCCAAGGAAGCATGGACCATTTGAAGGCAGCAACTGCTCTGCTCACAACATCTCCCCTCTCTTTCTGGCTCTGCCCCAGGTCCTTTGCCTACCTTGCAAGGCAAACTTCACTTAGCATCCCATCCCCAACACTCACGCTGCCATCCCCCTCAGTGGGCCTGCTGTTTCTGTGACATGGTACAGGAGGAGGCCCAGGTCAGCTCCTGAGTTGACCACACTTCTTGTTCACCACACACAGGAAATTCCAGCATCTTCCCTTTGAAACCCCAGGGCTTCCAAAGACTTGCTGGAGACTTTCTCTGGAGAATCACAAAAATCCAAAGATACTAACTCTCCTGAGGCAAAGGAGGCAAAAATATAGACATTGCCTATGGTTGCTAGAGGGTGGAATCATTGCTGCTTGTTTTATCACAATTTTTTTTATTGGCGTAAAATACACATAATATAAAATTTACCATCTTGGCTATTTTTTAAATGTTTTTTATTTTTTACAGATGGGGTATTGCTCTGTAGCCCAGGCTGGAATAGAGTGGTGCAATCCCAGCTTACTGCAATCACAGCTTACTGCAGCCTCGAACTCCTGGGCTTAAGCAATCCTCCCACTTCAGCCTCCTGAGTAGCTGGGACTACAGATGTGTGCCACCGTGCCTAGCTTGCTTGCTTATTTATTTATTTATTTATTTATTTATTTATTTATTTATTTATGTAAAGACAGGGTCTCATTATGTTTCCCAGACTGTTTTTGAACTCCTAGCCTCAAGCCATCTCCTTGTCTTAGCTTTTAACCATTTTTAAGTGTACAATTCAGTGTTATTAAATATACTCATATTGTTGTGTAACCATCACCACCATCCATCTCCAGAACTCTTTTCATCTCTATAAACTGAGACTCTATACCCATCAAACAATAGTTCCCCTTTCTCCTCTCCCTCAGCTCCTGGCAATCACCATTTTATTTGTTCCTATGCTCTTGACTACTCTAAGTATCTTATATAAGTGGAACCATACAGTATTTGTCTTTTTGTGACTGGCTTATTTCACTTAGCATAATGTCCCCAAGATTCATCCATATTGTAGCCCGTGTCATAACTGCCTTCCTTTTTATGGCTGAATACTATTTCATGGTATTTTGTATACCACATTTTGTTCATCCATTCATCCATCGGCAGCAACTTAGGTCAATTCCACATTTTATCTATTGGGAATCAGTGTTGCTATAAACATAAGCATACAAGTATCTTTGAGATCCTGTCTTCCATTCTTTGGGGTATATACCCAGAATCAAAATTGCTAAATCATATGGTAATTCTATTTTTGTTTTTTGAGGAACTGTCATACTGCTTTCTACAGTGGTTGTATCATTTTACATTCACATCAAAAGTGCATAAGGATTTCATCTTTCTCCATGTCCTTGCCAACACTGGTTGTTTTCAGTTTGTTTTTTGTGTTTTTTTTTTTTTTTAGTAGCAATAGTAGCCACTCCTAATGGGTGTAAGGTGGCATCTCATTGTAGTTTTGATTTGCGTTTTCCTAATGGTAGTGATGTTGAACATCTTTTTAACATGCCATTATTGGCCATTTGTATATCTTCTTTGGAGAAGTACCTATTCAAGTCCTTTTCCTACATTTGAATCCAGTTGTTTGTTTTTGTTGTTGTTGATTTTTAGGAGTTCTCTATATATTCTGGATATTAATCCCTTTATTCCATATATGATTTGCAAATATTTTCTTCCATTCTGTGGGTTGCCTTTCTACTCTGTTGATATTGTCTTTTGACATACAAAATTTTTCAATTTTCATGAAGTATCGTTTGTCTATTTTTTCTCTTGTTGCCTCTGTCTTTGTTGTTATATCCAAGAAACTATTGCCAAATTCAACATCATGAAGATTTTTTCCTATGTTTTCTTCTAAGAAGTTTATAATTTTATATCTTTCATTTGGGACTTTGATCCATTTTGAGTTAACGCTTGTATATGATGTTAATAACGGTCAAGCCCCATTTTTTGTTTGTTGATATTCCGTTACATTCAACACCATATGTTGAATATAGTCACTGCTTTTTAACTTTTTTCAAGATCTTAACCAGAAAGAAAGGGAAAAAATGGCATTTCAAGAAATTATCCTGCATTATATTTTTACGTATTATATGTCTCCAGGGAGAAAGTTTTAGTGCCTTCAGGAATTTTTGAGGCATCTGCACATATAAGATCAATTAATATGCCGCTTACAAATTAGTATCATAACTTATCATGATAAGCCTCCTGATTGCCACTAATCAGAATGGATTGAATGAATGAATAAGTGAACAAAGGAATTGAACGAATGACATTTTTCATTCACACTCTATCATTTTTAATTGGGATTTCATGTATTCATGCTACTCTCTTTTAAATAATAATATTGTGCTAGAGTATTTATCCCCATTTACTCTCAGCCTGACAATTACTTAATATTAATATCAAAATTCAACCAAATTGAATGTGGGACCTAGGTGGCAGCAACAGTGGCCTGTCCAACAATTGTCCATAACTGTCTCTCCATAAAATAGACCTTGACAGGTTTATACTCATGTGAAATCACTTGGTGGTTTTGTGATTCAGATAAAAGGTCCAACTCTGAGGAACTAGAATCCACCAACAGTTGCTTCCATTTGAAATACTACAGAGAGACCCTAAAACTCATGTCTGCAGAAAGAAAAGCAAACTGTCTCCTCCAGGATGCAACCACCTCAAATGAGCTTTCATCTAACGAAAGTGCACTAACTGCAGCAGCTTAGGAACATACACGGCTAACTGTCCTTTCTACAAACCATAGTAAAGATCCAAAGTGCTTTGACCCCAACACCTGCCACAGAAAAGAACAGATGACTCACAACCCAGAGGTCTTGGCTTTCAACAGGATGCTAGTGTCTCGAATTATTCATGGAGTGACTCTGCACTCGAATTATTCATGGAGTGAGTCTGCTCTGGTGATTAAAGCAAAGTGGTAATACTTTGCATATGTCTGTGCTACAAGCATTTTTCATGACACGACTGCAAATATCTTATAGGAAGACCCAGACCAGGTTACGTGAAAGGGACAAATCTTTCAACTCAATAAAACAGGGAAATTTGGAAGGAAAATCTTGTTGGCTGGAAGCCAGAAGCTAAAAAGAGTAAACAGAACCACAACATAAAATTTTGCGTGTGATGATATGCAAATGACAGAAAAATAAAATATTTCTACTTAATGTGTCTCTCAATTTAGCCCACAGTTTGTGTATTCTCCACATATCAACATACCAGGAAGAATGCACAGGGGTACCGTGCTATACTCAAAATATAGATAATCTCCTAAAAATTTCGGTTTATTTCACTTTTTAAACTAAGTAATGATTTAAATGTTTAAAGGAAAGTTAATCATTTCATAGTAATTTTCTTATGAATTAAATATGTATCATTTAATTGGTATGGCTTAGAGTTTGGGAATTTCGTTGAAAGACTGCCCATCTACACTGAGAATATTACATAGAAAATACATTTCATACGCTATAAACCTTCCAGCATTTTGTGTTGGAATTTAACTTTCCACTTCTCCGGTTAGATATCACAAAATTTCAACTACACAGAATATATCTAGGAACATTCCTAGAAACTTTAAAGGTCTTGAGTTTTAAAGAAAAAAAAAGTATGTGTTACAAATTATCAGTAGTTTATTCTTAGAGGGGCATAGCAACAAAGACTTTCTAAACAGCATTTAAAATTTTTCTAAGAGTTTAAAAAGTTAAGGAATTTTGAAACATCAGTATAAGATTTCACTGAACCAAGAATTTCTTAAAATACTAGCCTTGCAAAGCAGTTAGCGATTCCGTGTCCAGACATTGCATTTTGTTTAAAGATAATTAGAATTGACCCCCTGGACAACTTAAACTCATATCATGTATACCATTACAGAGAAATATTCCAAAAATGCAAAAGATCAATTATGTATTACTGCTTAGTTGGTTAAAGTTATGGATTCTTCCATCCATGTGGATTCTCTACTTCTTGTATATTTGTTACAGATTGAATCTAGCAAAACATCACAAAAATTCACATTTGTCATGAAGTTGGAAGAAAATGGCTGCATTTGCACAAATCCAATACCAGTGATCAAAATAAGGCCCAAGGGCAATCCTTCTGGATAATGGACCAGTTATATTAGATTTTATGGTTGGTATAAAAGCACCTGGAAGATAAGGACCCCACTTTACTCATCTCTGTGTCCACAGCACCAGGTGCAGGGTTTGGCACGAAAATTACACTCAATAAATGTTAAACGGAAGATGAGTTTTTTAAACATCTGTGTTGAAACATTATGAGAAAACACAAAATGCTATATAAAGCCCTACAGAGCCATTCAGGAATTTATATGTCACCTCTTCTGTACTCAATTGTATGCTAAATAATGTGAAACTAAAAGAAAAATAGGCTGGGCGTGGTGGTTCATGCCTGTAATCCCAGCACTTTGGGAGGCCAAGGCAGGCGGATCACCTGAGGTCAAGAGTTCAAGACCAGTCTGGCCAACATGGCAAAACCCCGTCTCTACTAAAAATACAAAAATTAGCCTGGCGTGGTGGCGCATGCCTATAATCCCAGCTACTCTGGAGGCTGAGGCATAAGAATCGCTTGAACCAAGGAGAAAGAAGTTGCAGTGAACTGAGATCACGCCACTGCACTCCAGCCTGGGCAACAGAGCGAGCCCCTGTCTCAAAAAAATGTGTATATATACAAAAAATATACAATATAGTGTTGGCCTTTGAGAGGCAGGGCTGAGACAAATGTTAAGAGCATGAAAATTAGAATCAGAGAGTTTTGGGTTTCAATTCAGGCTTTACCACTTGGGCAAGTTGTTAAGCACTTTGCACTTCCACCTTATTAGCCTTAAAAATGGGACAGTACTTGGCAGAGGTCTTGTGACAGTTAGAGGTCATGCACACAATTAAAGAGCTTAACACATAACAGGTACTTAACGAATTGTAACTACTACTACTAGATGCAAAGGTTTGAAAAAATAAAATTGACATAATATTATTAGAGAACACACAAGCAAATACTAAGCTATGGAGAACTGACACGAGTGTAACAAGAGTCCGGAGAAAGAATAAAGTCGGTGAGCTGGAGTGGTCAGCTGAGTCCTTGTGGGAAAGGCAAAGAAGAGAGCTGGGTCGGGAAGAACAGACAAGTCAAGCGGGGAGATTGCTGAGAGCAGAGGGTGGTGGCTGTGAGAGGGTGGGTCGAACAGGGCAGAGCCTGCGTATGAGGGGAGGGCACAGGAAAGGGCTCTGTTGGAGGTGGGGCCACGTTGGAAGCAATTCATCTGGTTTCTCAATGACAGGCTGGAGAAGGGTCTTCTGTTTGGTCTGTTGCTAAGTAATGATTTTCCCAAATCTATCAAGTTTGGAAAATGAGGTTTAGAATTTCCCTAATAAAAGTATTTGTTTTAAAAAAAGTTATAGGGAAGAGGGTAAAGAGATTCCATCATCCTACAATTCTTAAGCACTGAAAACAGCATTTTTTCAGGAACTTGGATGTCTGAAACAGTATGTTAATTATTATGGATAATGCTGTTTTATCAGTAAGTAGTACTTCTAAAAATAAGTAGATAGCAACTAATATATAGAGCATCTCAATATACCAGTGTTGGATGGGAACTGTGGGCACTTCAGAAGACCAAGAGCACCAAACATGTCCCTGGTCTACCCCAAACCACCCAGAGCCTGCAGGGGGAGTCTACAGTCTATATTCAGTCCCAAAGAAAAACCATAGAATAGACCCTCCACGTCAGAGTAAATGTGTCTGGAACATGAGGAAAGGTTACAGAACCCACATTATAATATATTACCCATAAAAACCCACTCTGGGGAAAAAAAACAAACCAGCAAAAGCATGGAGAATTTATGAAATTAGAAGGTTCCTACTTAACTCAGGTAAAAAGGCCCAGTTCCTGAAAGACCTTCACAGAACACCGAGGGTCTCAAAGGCCTCACTGCCATCTGCATTCTTGGTTCTTACTTTTTTAAGACTTGTTGTGTTGAGTGAACAGTTGAGAAAGGAAATACAACCAATCATTGTCAATGAAAAAAAAAAAACAAAGCACCTTAATTCTCGTTGTACTTTTGGCTAACCAAGAAAAGAATCAAAAGGCAGAATCTCCTAAGGGGAGAAGCTAGCCATTCTACCTCAAATTTTTACTGGGCCACCATTTCATATAAATCACATGAAAGAGCAGCATGCTCTCACTCAGCAATATGAGCTGTGAAGTTTCAAAATATCTAAGTCTGATCCAGGCACTGGAATAAAGCCCTTTGTTCTGTCAGCAAATATGGTAGGCTCTTAAAGAAACCGGTAAGTTCAAGGTCCATTTTCACAAAGAAGGAATGGTTTTATAGCAATGCCCTCTCCTACCCCAGAGAAGTTGCTGAGATTCAATGAGAAGGCAGAGTGCTCTCTCCCCAGTAATGATGTGGCATCCTCCATTCATTGTGCTTTCACATCTCAGCTCCAACCACTTGCTGTCCCATTTGTTTTCCATATCTCTTTTGCTGGAGACAGAGCAAAGCCTTTCATCTTTTTTCCTTCAAGATCAGAGACACATCTGCAGGTGGAGTGTTCAAATTACGGAAGCACTAATATAATTTGTTGATGTTACTATTTTTCTTTTCACACACATGCTGGGAAGTGAAAGTTTGTATGAATACTTGAAAACCCAAACAGGACCAAGGAGGGTTTTATAATGAAAAAGAAGAGGGGGAGGGAAGTGGATGAGGCAGAGAGGGAGAGAGGGGGTGGAGGGAGAAAAACCGAGGGAAGAAGAGACAGAAGGAGAAAGGGAGGGAGACAGAGTGTAAGAAATGGGGGGAGGGAGGAAGACAGAGAGAAAGAGAACAAAGTCCAAGGAAGATAAAAGTTCTTAAAAACTTAAACTCCTCTCATCAACCTTCATCTCTTGTCAAGAGTTCTTCCCAAGTTTTTTACCCATGAAACTTAACTCCAGTCTGTTTAGTTAATTATGAAAAACCAACGTGGAAACCATTATTTCAGTGTGTAAATTTATTCACCAGGTGTTGTCCACCCACTGCCCTCCTGTTCTCAAGCTGACAAGAGCAGCCCCAGGCGCCTGAAGAGCAGGGGATCCACAGGGAGCCGGAAGATGCCAGGTGGGAGAAGTGAGGCCCTGTTTCCCCACCCTACTGGACTTGAATTTTTAAAAGACAACAACTTGGTGAGGCCAGGACTGTATCCCAGGGTGAGTGTTAAGAGGGAGCCGCCTGGCTTGAAGTCTGACTGTGTGTTTGCAAACAGACCCACCTTGTGGGCCCAGGGCACCTTTCTCCAGCTGTTCTCTGTGTTGGGTGCTAAGGGCTCACAGCTTCATTCATCTCTGAAGAGACTGCTCTTCAGATGGAGGTTATGCATCCCCCCACACCACCTTTTTTGCAGGTAGTATCTTGGGAGCCTCCACAGTGTGGTCTGAGCTCCCAGAAAAGGGCTGCCTGCCAAGCAAAAGTCTCTCCTATTGGCCACTGTGTTAGCTTGGGTTCCGTAGAAGGAGAACTAAAAGAGAGATTTCTGTGAAAGCTCAGGAGAAACCTGTAAGAGAGAAAGAGGAGCAGGACACAAAGGGGAAAACACTCAGCTAGGATGTGGTTGCAGCTGAAGTCAAGTTTCAGCTTTATCCTATGCGCAGCTCTGGAGCATGAATTACAACTCAGAATTACAGTCTCAGAATAAATTACCACCACTACTACCATATCATGCAGTCATTGGTTGCAGGATGCCCCTACAAAAGAGGGGAGATGCATAACCTCCCATCTGAAGACAGGTTTCCCCAGATATGAGTGAAGCTGTGAGCCCTTAGCATCTGACACTCAGAGCAGCTGAAGAGAGGGTCCCTGGGCCCATAAAGTGAGCCTAGGAAGGGCACCAACCCGCTGCCCAGAGCCCTGTGTTTCTCACATTAAGTTCAGTCCTTCCAGGAACAGCTTCTCTGGGATTGTGACTGGTCAGCATGTCTAAGGAAACATATAAAAGGAAGACTCATTTGAGAGAGTACAGTCTCAGCTGCTCAGTTGGTCCTGAGCCAGAACTGATGGCTTCAGTTCATCACCCTCATTCCACCCTAAACCATCCTAGATTCCTTCACCCTTAGCTGGCTTTTCTCCTGGGCAAGATAACATCACATAGGCCACTGGCAGAGGGTTCCCATCTCACCCTTGAAGAATTTGAGCCCCTGGTTACCGTTGCCTTTAACAGATCGGCATTCCTATAATTGCCCATTGCCTGTTTGAATTGACAGGGAAGGGATGCCCCAGTGGATCATCGGACTGCCAAACATTTTCCTGTTTGCCCCCATGACTTGGCAGCAACCCTACTTCCTCATGATGATGGGGGTCAGTTACCTCTGCCAATAGACCAAGTCTTGTTTTTGCCTGCTCTCCTGGCATGTTGAGTCCAAAGTGACCAGTCACAGCCACAGCTTTAAATTTAGTATAATTCCTGCTTTGAACCTTTGTGGAAGTATCTGCATCTGAGAATCAGAACGTATATATCCACAGAACCTAACATTGAAGATGGAAAACATAAATTCCCCAAGTGGGTCCCTGGGAGTGATTGGGGAGCAGGTCCCCTCCTATTTTCATCCCCTGGTTTCAAGACCCACGTATTCTACACAGTGTCCATAGGTCAAGATGAATATGGCATCCTGAAATGTACTACTCCAGCCCCACAGGGTATCATCTACAAGCTACAGCCTCAGCTGTCACCTTGAAGGGGTCATGCCACCATCACACCAGGCTCCACAGCCTGGGGCAGAACCACTGGATCCCATGGTTCTGTGCTCACTGTCATGACTCCTTTGCTATACAGTTGGTCCCTTGCTTCATAGTGATATTTTGCAGGACCCTGTGTCCAATTTTCAGACACTCTGTGAGCCCTCATATAGCCAGGTGGACAGGAGCAGGAAAGAAAAACCCAAGCCCAAGAGATGTGTTAATCTTGTGCAGGGTGAAGTCTTGATTTTCCCTGGTGGAAAGCTTCCAATGTAATCAACTTGCCAGTGAGTTGGCCAAGGGCAGAGCTGGCTGACATCCTATCCACGTGGTTATTTAATGACACTTCTGCAGTGGATGTTATCTGGTGAGAATCACTATGCAATACAAAGTTCCTCACACTTTATTCCTGCTCCCACATCACTGGCCACATGCTTCTTCCCCAGACCACTTTGTCTTCTATCTTCTGACCATTCTCTCTCCAGGCCCCAACCACCAGCAAAGCCAATCACTAATGCCCATACACCTGTGCAAATGTTTACCTTGGATCACTTCTCCCTTCACGCAAAATGAACAGCCAAGTTCTCTGCCTAAAGCTCCCCCTCCTGAGGATTTGCCCTCAGCACTCCTAGGTGGGGTGGTAGTCTAACAGCTGTCTATTTTTGGCTTGCACCAATAAACTGTGCCCAACAAACCTAGGCTTTTTTCTCTTCTATCAGCTTGTCATGGGAAAACTCCCACGAAACCATAGGTGAGAGCTGAGGGAGAGCCACCTGTGCAACAGTGGTAGATGACGTGGAATCCCCGTCATCTGTTCATTCAGCTACTGTGCCCTTTGAGCTTTCTCAAGCCAACCCTGGATGTAACACTTCCTTCTTGCAATGACTCATTGTCTTAGGAGACCTGACATCCCAAGCTCATAATGAACACTTCTGACCACATGGCCACTTGCTGTCCTGTAATTAGATTCTCAGTCTCTATTGGAGCCCAATAGCTTGCTAACAATTACTTTTCGAATAGCGAATTGTTGTCCATTGTGGATGATATGACCTTGCTTAAGAACCCCAGGGGTTGGTCGCTCTGCTCTGACTCGACTCTTCTCCCTTTCTCTCTCCCTCTCTCTCTGTATGTATGTGTATGTGTGTGTATATATATATATGTAAATGTGTGTGTATATATAGCATGTATATAGTATATATGTACATATACTATATATATATGTATATAGTATAGTATGTAAAACCAAAACCCTCTCCTCATCCTTCACCACTGAATCCTTCCATCTGAGAATCTGAGATGTTTGCCAGAACAGAGGGTTGTTAAGTATTTCTGATACCTTGTGAGTGGTATGAGTCACATTCCGAAACCCTGAGATTTCCTAGTTGCAATCATTTTTAACTCATCCCTACTCTATTTTCACTGATGACTACTACCTGTTTCACCCCACCAGCACAACAAAACCACCAAAACAGTCACCATTCTTTGCTCCCAAAATAATGACCCCAGCTGGAATGGAGGAACAGGCTGGCAATGTGGGGGGTCCTACCTTTGTTCTGTTCCCAGGAGCCATTCCTACTGCCTCCGTGGCTATGCTTGCCACTGTCCTCTCAAATGACTGCCAGCCGTGGAGTACAGCATAAGCCATTCCGGTAGACAGAAAATTTGACAGCTATGGTTATTCAACAGCCCTTTCTCTAGAGGGCGAGTGGCTCTGCTAAGTCACTGGAGGCAGCTACAAGGTTACATAGTTCTTTCAAGGAATGGCCCTCTTGAAGAATTTGTGAACTCCATAAAATCATATTCTTAACTAGCCATTCAGGAGGGGTGTAGGCTCTCTGCCTCTCCCCTGACCACAGGGCTGAGTTTGACTCTTCTCAAATAACAGTACTGTAAGATGGAGAATATGGTGGCATTGCCCAGACATAAGATGCAGCCACAAACCCAAAACATTTATGTATATTTCCATAGAGAACAGAAAAGCAGGTCTCCCCTAAGGTAGCTGGAACCACAAATATCTAGGTGGACCAAGACTACTGTTGACCAAAACCTGCCTGTTTTAATGTGATAATCACCTCAGCAAAGATCTGTGGTGTCTCAGTCCTGGTTTTGAGAAACTCAATGTTTCTACCTCTTACAATGGGCATTTTCGAGCAAAACATTTCTGATCAACAATGATGTTAGTTTTGATCTAAAAATATCTCATCTCCGGGCCACTTCGATGAGGTTCTTTCTCTCCTAAGAGCGAGCCCATTGCCATTCAGGCCCATAAGCATTCATTCTACTCCACTCTGGCCAGACCACTACACCGGGGCCTGGCTCTAATCTGGATCACCACATAGAGGACATATCAGGTAAGTCCAGCTGCAATTGACCAGCATTGTGACTGCATTTGAAGCCAGGTGTTAAGAGGAAAGGTTTAGGAGAAGGAATATATCATGAAATTGAATAAAAATGTGGGTCATACCCCCTGACAGGCAGTAAATCATTAGTCTAAAATTACATTTTCAAGTTTCTGCTTTAATTTCTTTTTGAGCTCTAAGTTTGCTGAAAAAATGTGGGAATCTCAATAGGGGACCAACTAACTGATTTATTTGTTTTTCAAAGGTTTCAAGGGCTTGCAAAAGAAAGGGGATTTTAATTTACAGCTTTTAAAAGTCGCTCTGCTTGAAGTGGTTTGCACATTAAGGTTGTCGCTATATGTCAGCACGGCTTGTTGAAAAGTTTAAAATTCAGTCTTTAAACTGTTGGTGGTAGTTGTTATTTCTTTGGTTGGTTATACCTAAGTAGTGAAATAACCAGTCTGACCAGTGCCTGTCTCCCCGCCTGCAACCCAACTGACTTGACAGCTGATTTTAGTGTTGTTGTGGAAACAACCTGAGAGTGGTTCTGGCTCCCAACTCCCTAAAAATTAAACATTGAGGGCAAAATTTACAACTGTATAAACTAACTTCAGACTTGTACCCTAGACTCATCATCAAGTTCTTATCAGCTCTCAAGATAGGCTTATTAGAGTAGAACTATAGAACAAAATTTGTATTTCTTGGTTGACAGTACTCAGTGGCAGGTATATCCCTGGCTATCCGCTCCCTTATCTGTGAGAGGAATTCGTGAGATGGGAAATGGAAGGTTTAAACCAGGGTCAAACTTTAGCTAATGTCAGATGTAATTTGTCTACTTGTAGGAGAACAATATGTAGATCTTACCCCAAAGGTCTCCTTCTACTCTAACTCATCGTAGACACAATCGCTGGGGAGCAGCCAGTGCTTGTACTTCCTCCATTTTATTCCCTGTTAACCATGATAATTAATTTTTAAATCTACAAAGAACATGAAAGAAACAGAGAAAAAAAAATAGCTCCGATTCTTTCTGTCTTCAGTTGGCCTCTCTTTCCCTTCTTCTTCTCCCTCTGAAAACAATGAGAAGAACCTTTTCTCTAAATTAGCCATTCTTCAAAACCTCTTTTCATTCTAGACTTTTGCCTCCCCTATCTGTTTCATGCTCTAGTCCTGCACGTTGCAAGCTGAGAAGGTCATTGTCAATGTTGGTATCTAAAGCTGGATGAGCTGCCTTCTGTGCGTGAGTTATCTATCATTGAAGGGGTTCAAACAGGTGTCAAATGACATATAGCTGTGATATTATGGAGCAGAGGGTTGAGTCAGATGGATCTAAGGTTATTTTCAGCTCTGAGATTCTATGTCTGATTGTTGAAAATCAGTTTCTCCAGCCACTTTAAACTATTGAAATATATGGTGTTGCATTAATAGCAATAAACCACCTCCAACTGCTAGTATAGACACCCAAAGTCACTCCTAGCTGTTTCTAGGGGTCTCTAGGGATGTTTCACATGTCCTTGCAAGTCCTGTTAACCCCTACAACATCTGACCCCTTCCTTCTCTCCTGATCCACCTCCTGTTACCATTGCCTTCTGCTGAAACCTCTGACACACTAAACTGCTTGTAGACACTTGCCACCGTTTCCAGAACACACGGTCCAGTCGCCCTTACCAAGCACCATCAACCTTGCTGGCCACTGCCACCACTTCCACCAGGTGCTGCCTCTGATGCATGGAAGCCTCCAGGCGCCAAAGCAGGCCTGGATTCTCTTCTCCTCAATGTGTAGAAGTTGGGCTGCAGTCCAGGCAGAAGGGAAGAAAATGTCACTCTCCCCATAGGTGATTACACTCTGCTCCATGGGTATTGTAGAGGATTGAATTACTGGTCTCACTTTTGCACTTCTCTCTAGTAGTAACATACATACACATCCTTACTATGAACTCATGATGAGCACAGTGTACTTCCCTGCCCTTTGACTTTTGCCTTGACCACATGACTTGCTTTAACATGAGTTTTCAGTAAATAAGACGTGAGCATATGCTTCAAGCATGCTTCTGCTATCACTGTGCAAATCTACCTTGGGTAGCCTGGGCTCCAGTATGAGACACAGAAGAGAAAACCACCTGCGGACCCACAGCGTGCATCAGAGCCACCTCCACCAACCTATAGAACCAGGGGTAGGACAATAAATGATCACTGAATTAAGCCACTGAGTTTAGAGGTGGTTTGTGATGCAGCATTATTGGGGCAAGAAATATCTGATAAAGGTATTAAAGTAATGCTGTTTATAAAATTGCACTGTCATAAAACCCTTGATATCAAAATGAGTAATATATTTTCTTTGTCTTTTGCAACTTCCATAAAACTCAGATACAGTGAATGGAAAACTGGGCTGTTCACAAATCTGAATGTCAGATATGATGCTTGATCTAGAGTTCCTTTTCTGCTTTGATGACTGAGGCTTTGTTATTGAGCTGAGCTAAACAGTGGTTTCTAAACTGGGTTCCCCGGATCTCTAGAGATGCTACTGAGGAACCAGAAAGACATTCACAGAGGACAGGCGTTGGGTCTGTGTGTGGAGCAGGCTACCACTCCCCCAGCCACCTCAACCAGAACAGCTCCCCTTTAGCCTTCAATATACTGATGGCCTCCACAGGACTTCTTTGAAGAAGTGGTTCCTCTGCTTTAAACAAAAAAAAAAAAAATCAAAGTTTAAAAATCACGGTTAAGAAATTGCACACTTTTCAACCTTTTAAGGAGGAATTCTCAAGTCCCTCCGAACTGTCCAGGAATCCTACTCCGTTTTCCTAATCAACACACCCTCCCTCTCTCTGTAGTGACTATTTCATACTTTCCCCCCTCAAACCTCCAATACCCCCATCCCTCCTCCCTCTCTAATGAAAACTTTGCTTATTTCACTAAGATCTGGCATACAGTGGGTGCTCAATAAGTATTTGTTTAATGAACTTAAAAGGTGTTATATGAATGGTGCCGCTACTGAGGGACTGTTCAAAGTGCTCCATGTACATTTTCACAAAATGCACACACACACACACAAATGGACCCTCAGAGTGGTACTACTACTATTGCATCACAGTTGAAATTCTGAGAGATTATATAGCTTGCCCAGGATCACAAAACTACTCAGATGGGAGCTGGAGGTGGCTTTCAGGAGTTAGACACCAGACTTCACACTAACCTCTACTTCATATGATCAAATTAGCGGTCTCTCCTATCAGAAACGGACTCTAGACTCCAAGGCCTGTTTGGCCTTCAGAGAAGATAAATTCAGAAAAAAGCTTCTAGGTCCAGAGGCCAAAGTGGCAGAGTGTTTGCAGGACATGTGAAGGGGCAGGGCAAGAAGCTAACAGGAAAGTTTCTACAAACTAGATGTTCCAGGCCACACCAAGCCAGCATTTCAATGGGAAACAAATTGACATGAATAGTCATGACTTTGCTGGCTGGCTTTCCTCCTGCAAGTGGAATAACTGAATTCACCACAGATAACCCTGCCCACTGCTGGTAATTTCTGCAAGTCCTCAGGGAGTATCATCAATTTGTTCCTAAATAAGCCTTGTTAACTACCACATGGCTTCTGCCAGTTTCTTCTCTCTTCCTCCATCCTTTAGTGCTGTCTACCAGTAAAGCCAGGACTGCCCACAAAGACCCACAGAGACGCTTCCTGGGGAGCCCTAGTTGTTCTGCAGGGCCCCACCATCCACTGCACATCATCGCTGCCTGCCAGATACTATGGCTTCCGCCAGGCAACCCGGTTTTTGCCAAATTTCGGCCAACTCTGCCTGCTACCACTGCCTATTCCTCAGGATCCACCAGTGTCTGCAAAGCACCCTCGCCTGAGCCAGACACAACTGGTACCGTTACGCTCAGGTCCGCAGGGTAACTAAAGCCTCCTGGTGTCCTGAGAAGAATGCTTCTGACTTTTCCTTTAAGGACACATTTTCCATGTGGATCCTAAAGCAGAGAGACTTGTGCCCCAATAAATTATAAAGTGTTAAGTGAAACAATGTTTCCTATTTAGGACTCAGAGATGAGTTTGGTTGGAGCTGACTGAGCCAGAGGTGTGGGTGGGGGGTGCAGGAACTT
This sequence comes from Hylobates moloch, assembly GCF_009828535.3. Lineage (NCBI taxonomy): Eukaryota > Metazoa > Chordata > Mammalia > Primates > Hylobatidae > Hylobates > Hylobates moloch. Next base: position 77,509,053 of record NW_026652294.1, read on the forward strand.
GGGGCTAGATACAGCCTCATTGGACATAAGTCTCTCCTTTCTTCTTGCCTGCCTAAGGCTTTGGTGCTGAACAACTTATCTACCCGCCTCCCTCTTTTCCAGGAGGACCTACCAGACGTCTGTCTATAGATTTATGTAAACTTGTCATTCAAGGGCATCTCCTAACTATACCCTTGCTTCTGAATCACTAGAGGTGGCATCCCTTTGGGATTTTATTCCACCAAAAAGTGGCTGTCTTCAGTGAAACTAATAAAATGATTTCTGATTTCCAGAGTCTCAGGGCTTTGCCCAGAAAGCATTCCTTTTACAATGTCCTCTGGATTGCTGACAATGCATTGCCTGAGCAGTGCTTTAAAGATAGTTAGAGATCCATACTTCTACTCACTGTTATCGCCCTGTGTCACTTTCCCAGATCCAGCCCATTGTAAACTTGGTTTCCTCAGTACCAGAAGGCGGTTTCCTTGCCAGTCACAGCTGATCTACTTTGCCCACCCATCTTCCTTGCACCAGAAGTTTGGATGTAAGAACCATAAGGACACTAGGCCTGTGTCCAGGACCTCTCTGAGTTTGGTGCCACCTGGCACCATTCCCAAAAATGTAATGCCATTGATGTGTCACACTGTCACACCTAAGCCACCCACCTACATTCAAGTTCTTGGGTCAGGGATAGCACCAAGGAACCATCTCGCCATCCAATTTATTAGCAGTAGTGCTTCATGCTGCCTTGAAATTTTATTTGCTACCATCCTCTGTCAGCAGGAAAGAAATCTATAATTAGCTATGTCTGCTGGGGAGCCCAGTTAGGTAATGATACCATGTGGTACTGAACCATCTTCTCATCAACTTCAAACATCAAAGCTTGAGTTGGGGCTTTAGTTAATACTTCTCTCAGAGCTATGGCTTCATATACAAGCCTCTAACTTTACTAAAGGTGAAATTCAGGGGATACTAAAGTCTCTCCTGCAACATTTATTTTGTCTATTTCTGGCAGGCCCAATCCACAATACCGCAGACATGGAGATACAGCTAAATCCTAGCAGCGGATTCTCCTGCTAGGAACGCCCTGCAAACACATTCGGAATCCCCAGAGGGGTCAGCGCCAGGATCTGGGCTCTGTTAATGAAGAGGCTGAAGAGGAATACCAGGTGAGGTAGGTTAGATGATTACCTAGCAAATAGTCACTCCACCCCCACCTCCATGGGCAGATATTTCCCAGCTCCACTGACACTGGGCTTGTCTGTGACTCTCTGTGGCCCAGAGAATGTAGGTGGCAGTAAGTGTTCGGCAGGTCTGAGTCTTGGTTCCCCAAGAGCCATGATGTGTTTCCATAACTCCTGTTGGTGGCTACCCATTCATCTGGAGCCCCAGAAGGAACCCAGGGAGCACAGCCAGCCTGGCCACCACACAGACCTGTGATGAAAACAAATGTTTATCACTGCATGCTGCTACCTTTTGGGGTGCTTTATTCAGTAAGCAGCAAATGCTGACTGGTTTGTTACAAGTCAAAGGTGGGTACAGCTTGGGGAGCAGGTTCACAGAGGGTGGGTTGGTCTAGGCAGGGGTGTTAGCTCTAGAGAGAGATTCATAGACAGTAAGGCAGGGCTGGGCCTGCTCAGCAGGCTGAATGGAACCCTCTCAGGAAAGAAGAAACGGTGGCCCTGCCTGTGTCCACACTACCCCACTGCAGCAGTACGGTGTTCTCTCTTTTTTTAGGTGGGGAGGGAACTCTGTCCTCAGCATAACTTCTGGCCACCATGTCTTGACAAGGTCGTCAGGAGGAAACTCATTCTCTCCTTTCCCTTTCTTCCCCCTCTGCCCCCACCACAGGAAACCCACCTGTTGCAGCCATAAGGACTAGCAGCTGTGCCACATGGACCTCTGAACCATACCTGGGTCTGCATATTCCTAAACAAGATGGAGATACCAAGACATTTTCCTCCATTCTACTAAAGCTAAAGGATCTAGAAACATGGGATTTCAGAAGTGTGTAGCTAGATGGCATGTGGATACATTCAGTTGAGTGGGATGTGGCTAAACATTCTTAGGGGCCCAATCTGACATTACGAATGTCTTCAAGAACATTCAAGAAGGGCCAGTCCCACCCTCGGTGAGCCACCCAAAACCATGTAAGATCCAACTGACTGTTTCAGGCTCAGTCTGAGCAGTAAGCCAGGCTACTGCTTAGAAATTAAAGCCTGATAGAGAAGAATACAGTGAAGTCCTGCTCAGCTTAGAAACCATAGCATGTTTAATTAGATCCCATTTGTCAATTTTGGCTTTTGTTGCCATTGCTTTTGGTGTTTTAGACATGAAGTCCTTGCCCACGCCTATGTACTGAATACTATTGCCTAGGTTTTCTTGTAGGATTTTAATGGTTTTAGGTCTAACATGTAAGTCTTTAATCCATCTTGAATTAATTTTTGTATAAGGTGTAAGGAAGGGATCCAGTTTCAGCTTTCTACATATGGCTAGCCAGTTTTCCCAGCACCATTTATTAAATAGGGAATCCTTTCCCCATTTCTTGTTTTTGTCAGGTTTGTCAAAGATCAGATAGTTGTAGATATGTGGCATTATTTCTGAGGGCTCAGTTCTGTTCCATTGATCTATGTCTCTGTTGTGGTACCAGTACCATGCTGTTTCGGTTACTGTAGCCTTGTAGTATAGTTTGAAGTCAGGTAGCGTGATGCCTCCAGCTTTGTTATTTTGGCTTAGGATTGACTTGGCGATGCGGGCTCTTTTTTGGTTCCATATGAACTTTAAAGTAGTTTTTTCCAATTCTGTGAAGAAAGTCATTGGTAGCTTGATGGGGATGGCATTGGATCTATAAATTACCTTGGGCAGTATGGCCATTTTCATGATATTGATTCTTCCAACTCATGAGCATGGAATGTTCTTCCATTTGTTTGCATCCTCTTTTATTTCATTGAACAGTGGTTTGTAGTTCTCCTTGAAGAGGTCCTTCACATCCCTTGTAAGTTGGATTCCTAGGTATTTTATTCTCTTTGCTCTTGTGAATAGTGCCACAATAAACATATGTGTGCATATGTCTTTATAGCAGCATGATTTATAGTCCTTTGGGTATATACCCAGTAATGGGATGACTGGGTCAAATGGTATTTCTAGTTCTAGATCCCTGAGGAATCGCCACACTGACTTCCACAATGGTTGAACTAGTTGACAGTCCCACCAACAGTGTAAAAGTGTTCCTGTTTCTCCACATCCTCTCCAGCACCTGTTGTTTCCTGACTTTTTAATGATGGCCATTCTAACTGGTGTGAGATGGTATCTCACTGTGGTTTTGATTTGCATTTCTCTGATGGCCAGTGATGATGAGCATTTTTTCATATGGTTTTTGGCTGCATAAATGTCTTCTTTTGAGAAGTGTCTGTTCATGTCCTTTGCCCACTTTTTTTGATGGGGTTGTTTGTTTCTTGTAAATTTGTTTGAGTTCATTGTAGATTCTGGATATTAGCCCTTTGTCAGATTAGTAGGTTGCAAAAATTTTCTCCCATTCTGTAGGTTGTCTGTTCACTCTGATGGAACCAACCCAAATGTCCAACAACGATAGACTGGGTTAAGAAAATGTGGCACATATACACCATGGAATACTATGCAGCCATAAAAAATGATGAGTTCATGTCCTTTGTAGGGACATGGATGAAGCTGGAAACCATCATTCTCAGTAAACTATCACAAGGACAAAAAAACCAAACACCGCATGTTCTCACTCATAGGTGGGAACTGAACAGTGAGAACTCATGGACACAGGAAGGGGAACATCACACTCCGGGGACTGTTGTGGGGTGGGGGGAGGGGGGAGGGACAGCATTAGGAGATATACCTAATGCTAAATGACGAGTTAATGGGTTCACAAAAACAACATGGCACATGGATACATATGTAACAAACCTTCACATTGTGCACATGTACCCTAAAACCTAAAGTATAATAATAAAAAAAAATAAAAATAAAAAATAAAAAAAAAGAAACCATAGCATGGAGATCCACCAGCCTCAAAGAAGGTAGACAAACATATTCCTCCAAGGATATGCAATTAGCAGCCAGCTTCTGATGCTCTGGAAGTCCACAGTCTCTTATTTGGTTTTATTTTGTAGGGGATGAGGGAGGGTTCAGGGATGAGGGTAGAAGAAAGTATTATTCAGGTCTCCCAGGAAGAAACTGAACCAAACCCAATGCACAAAGCTGCAATATTTTTGTTAAAAAATAGAAGTTAAGAATTTTAAAAAGAGATAATACAGAAGAATTCAGCATAATGGTTGGTATTTATTATTTATATTAGCCACCCCAGAATCATAACAGTAGGATATTTTCATAGGAAAATATGATGAACTGGCATTATAAGGTGAGACATCCTCGTTTGGATCTCCTGTCCCTATCAATTTTCTCAAAGCCAAAGCCAACCATATGACGCAGAAGGAGAAATTGCTTCTGAAAAAGAGTGGAAGAAAAAAAATAGGAAAGCCATATAAACCACACCATACTGGGCCATGCTGTTAACATCATCATAGGACACAACGGGGCCAACAGGAGAGGAATTAAAGCCCCCAAGGGAACAGGGCAGAGCTTCTCAGGAAGACTCATCTATCTCTGTCCAAGGAAAATAATATTTCTACCATAGTGACAAAAAACTCATGATGATGCAAGAGAGTGAATCCCGAAGCTGGCCAGGCCAGCATGGGAGTGTCACTCCCCTGAGCTTGACAAAGAAGAGCCCAGCTCCAGCCCAGCTGTGATGGGCAGAAGCATGAGCAGAAGGGGCTGGTTTATATAGACCACCTGTTCCCCAGGATTTGGGGTTCCTTTTATTATCCCGTTCATCAACCTGCAGAAAACTCCAATGCCCAAATTACAAATGATAAGCTTGAGAGATTATGAGAGTAAATGGTCTTCAATACCTGTCAGGTAAGAATCCTAGAGTAAGGCGTGGGAGTGGTAAGACTTAAACAGCAACATGCTCATAAGAATTACCTGGGAACTTGTTACAATGCATATTTTCAGAACTTCTCCGAGATAGTCTAGAACAGAGTCCCCTGGTAAGTACTTTTTTCATTTTTTTCATTAATGCATAATAGTTGTACACAGTTTGGGGGTACATGTGATCATTTAATGTATGCATATAATTTGTAAAGATCAAATCAGTGTACTTGGGATATCCATCACCTTAAATATTTGTCTTTTCTTTATGCTGGAACCCTTCAAATTCTTCTCCCTAGCTCTTTTGAAATATACAATGGATTATGTATAAACTATAGTCACCCTATTGATCTACCTAACACGAGGTCTTATTTTTTCTATCAAAGCATATATTTGTACCCATTAACCAACTTCTCTTCATCCCCGTCTCTCCACTATTCTTTCCGGCTTCTGGTTACCACAATCTATACTCTATCTTCATGAGATCCACTTTTTTAGCTCCCACGTACAAGAACATGCAATATTTGTCTTTCTGTGCTTGACTTATTTTGCTTAACATAGTGACCTCCAGTTCTATTCTTGTTGCTGCAGATGACAGGATTTCATTCTTACTTATTGTTGAATAATATTCCATTGTGTATATATACCACATTTTAAAATCCATTCATCCATCCATATTTTGGCTATTGTGAATAGTGCTACAATAAACCTGGGAGTACAGGTGTCTTTTTGATATACTGATTTTCTTTCTTTTGGATATATTCCCAGTATTGGAATTGCTGGATTTTATGGCAGTTCTATTTTTAGTTTTTTGAGGAAACTCTGTACTCTTTTCCATAGTGGCTATCCTAATTTACATTCCCACCAACAGTGTATGAGGGCTCCCTTTTCTACACATCCTCACCAGCATCTGTTATTGCCTATTTTTTTTTTTTAATAAAAGCCCTTCTAACTGGGACGAGATGATACCTCATTGTGGTTTTGATTTGCATTTCTCTGATGATTAGTGATGCTGAGCATTTTTTCATATACCTGTTGGCCACTGTATGTCTTCTTTTGAGAGACATCTATTCAGATCTTTTGCCTATTTTTAATCAGATTATTTGTTTTTTGGTATTTTGTTTTGTTTTTTGCTGTTGAGTCTTTTGAGCTCCCTATATATTCTGGTTATTAATTCCTTGTCCAATGGGTAGTTTACAAATATTTTCTCCCATTCTGTGGGTTGTCTCTTCATTTTGTTGATTGTATCCTTTTTTGTGCAGAAGCTTTTTAGCTTGATGTGATCCCATTTGTCTACTTTTGCTTTGGTTGCTTGGGCTTTTGAGGTCTTACACAAAAAATCTTTGTCCAGACTAATGTGTTGGAGCATTTCCCCAGTGTTTTCTTCTAGTAATTTCATAGTTTCAGGTTTTAGATTAAAGTCTTTAATCCATCTTGATTTTATTTTTGTAAGTGGTGAGAGATAAGGGTCTAGTTTCATTCTTCTGCATATGGATATGCAGTTTTTCCAGCACAATTTATTGAAGAGACTGTCCTTTCCCATTGTTTCTTCTTGGCATCTCTGTTGAAAATGAGTTAACGGGAAATGCATGGATTTATATCTGGGTTCTCTAGTCTGTTAAATTGGTCTGTGTGTCTGTTTTTATGCCAGTATCACATGATCTGGTTACTATAGCTCTGTAGTAAATTCTGAAGTCAGGTAGTGTGATGCCTCTAGCTTTATTCTTTATTTTATTCTTTTTGCTCAAGATGGCAGATATTTTGTGACTGGATGCAAATTTTCGGGGTTTTTTTATATTTCTAAAAAGAACATCATTGGCATTTAGATGCAAATTACATTGCATCTGTAAATTGCTTTGGATGATGCTGACTGGGGGTGGTGGGGAATACCCTGCCCATACTTTGAAGAACAGTTGTAGTGGGCCAAGAATAATTCAGAAGACAAGTCGAGATTCAGTCCTAGGCCTGTTGTAAACTAGATGTGGTGTGTCAAGTCTCTCGGCCTCAGTTTCTCTATCTATAAATGGAGCAGTTAGGCTAAATGGAGACTTCTCTGCTTGGAACAGGACAGCTCCACTTCATCAGGCTGAGTTTCTAAGCTAATGCCAAAGATCCTGCATTCAAAAAAGGGAGACTGGTCTCCTGCTAAACAAACTTCACAACTCCTGGATTAGGTAATCCCTTGCTGCCCAGGCAATCTAGAACTCTGAGGGATCTGCTAAATCTGCCTTGTTCTCCAAAGTGCCTGCTTTGCTTAGGACTTTCTTAATTTTAACATTGCCAGTCCCATGCCAGTGGAAAACCCTCAGTCCTAGGCTAAACAAGTCTAATTTAATGCATTCTTAGCAGGTAAGTTTCTCTTTAAAAAGGAGGAGACTTTCTGGCACTCTCCTCTGCCTTCTTTTCCTCTCTTTGGACTATATCCAAGCACTGCAAAGTCTTGTAAGGCTGTTTCTCCATTTCTGCACATCTTGAAATGGGAAATGGGACTTTCAGTCCTTTAGTCCCGCAACCATTCCATTTATTTCCCCCCGTGTTGCCCACTTGTGTCTCTAGCACTGGACATTGCTGATGAATGCAGAACAGGCTTAGGCTGTTTGAGAGTTAGACATGCCCTCTCTCTTATACTTCTGGAATAAATTGCCTCTTAACTTCTGCCTCCCACCAGATGAGCAAGAAATGGAGTCCTCAAACACCTATGTCTAGCAATGGCACTGGCTGCAAAGCATCCCACACTCATCTCCTCAAAATGAATATGGACGTAGGAACCTTCCTCAGGATAAACCTTTTCTGTCCTATGTACACTAGTTTAGGAACATGAATTTTTCATCATCTTAGCATGTCTTAGATCTTTCTCTTGAACGAGAGCAAATGAGTCCTGGAATCCTGCAATAGTTCCACAAAATAACAGGATGAGTCTCACCTGATCATCATTTGTTACTATTCAGCTATCATTATTAATAAAGATAGTTGGCATTGCCCCACGTAATAAAAATTAAACCCTTCTTAAAGAGACAATCTAATATAGACAATAAAGAACCCCCACCAAAATGCTTAGAAAACATCACAGCTTCCTGAATTCAACTCGAGGGTAAGCAAAAAGAAAAGTTAGTGCATACATTTCTACAAAAGTGTTAATGATGCTTACTATTAAAATGTCTTTTAAAAATTAATGTTCAAATGTATTTATAGCATCCAAAAGTTGTAAACAACTTAAGAGTACAATTAGTAAATAAACTGGGACATACTTACACTATGAAATTCTACACAGCAATGAAAGAGAATTAACTACTGATATGTGCAAAAACATGCATGAATCTTAGTTTTGTTCCTGGGTGAAAAAGCCAGACACAGAAGAGTAAGTTTTAGTACAGGATTCCATTTATATGAAGTTTATGAAGAAGCAAAATGAATCTATGGTGATGGAGGCAAGAATGCGTTTGTATTCTATGCAGATGGAGAGGTCTGAAGAAGAGGGAATATCTTTTCCCTACAAGGGAGAAGATAGGGAGGGCCTTCCAGAGCCCTCTGGATTCCATGACCCCAGAACATCACTGTTCCTCTTCCTTAATTTCTTCCTCTGGGATTAGTGTTCTTGAACAAATCTATGTAGTTGGAACCTATTCTCTTCCCCAATAAAGGAGCTGCCATTTACATACCTCATAGGAATCCAGCCTTGACCTCTGCCAGCCCAGGAAGTTCAAAGGCATCATACTAGTTAATACTAGAGGTAAAAATAAAAAGTAATCTGTGTTGAAAATTACAGGTATTATCAGCAGAAGATATGGGTAAGGTGTTAGCCAACACTTATATAGCACTGAGGATATACTGTCTCTGTTCTGAGTGCTCATTTAATATTCCCAGTAATCTGGGAGACAGTTACTATTATTATCCCCATTTTACAGATGGGGAACCTGATACTAGTTAAGCAGCAGAAATGGGGTTTGGACCAGGCAATCTGACACCAGGGTCTGTGTCCTTAACCAGTGTGTACTATATTACCTTTAACCTGTCTGATATTTCTTTACATTTTCCTCCAAAGTAATACTATATTTCCTGAAATATGACAAATCAGGGCTTATTATGCTTTTGTATTAGAAAATTTTTATCATTTTGTTCTTGTCGCTATTAGGTTCATGACAGACTTGGATTTCTGAATGTCCGTATCTCTTTGTATCCTTCCCACCTCCCTTTCCCTTTTCCTCGTAGCAGTGAGAAGTGGAAAATCGCCTTTTACTTTCCATCTTCACATTCCACTTTGACAAAGGCCAAGCGTCCCCAGTCAGCCAAGTCTGGCATTTTCAGCAGTAATCTAATGTGCCATAAAATGTTTCAGAAAGATATTCTTTTACTCCTTGGAATGCCTATCAAATTCTCCTAGACAGAATCAGAGTGGATTTTATACCAAACTGAAACCAAACAAGGAAAGTTGAGGGTGTCTGGTTCAAGATACAGTTTTCTGAACCCTTTTTTGTGTCCCCCTCTGTAGCCAGGAAAGGGAGTGCTTTAAATCACAAATATCATTGTCAATGAATACTAGAAAACTTAATGCACCAGAGGGCAGGAAGATCAAAGCTTAGCACCTGGAGAGTTCCACATGGTGTAGATTAATATAACAATGCCTTCCATTACATAAATCTTGAGCAAGGTTGCTCACGGACACACACACCCCCAGAAATTATTGTAGGGGTCAGATAACTGATATGCAATACATGCAGCCTTGCTATCAGAGAGCGTTCCCTTGTCCTGGCTCAGCTGTTGACACAAGGCAGGGAGACAATTTTGTCTAAAGCTTCTTTTATCTAAAATTGACATTACAGATTTTGGATCCGGACACAGCACATCTGCAAGCCAGCGGAAATACCAAGATCCAGCGTGCTCCTTTGATTGTTACATTTAAGATATCATGTGTGCTACCAGCTCAGCTGCTGCAAGGCATTAGAGGCCCTACTCAGGCTTGTAAAGTACTTTGGAAATATTATAGACCAGGATTAGAGAAGATGAGTATTCCACATGGTTTCAGGAGAGATAACCCAGGGCAGTGCTATATAGTTAAATTGATCTATGAGCTACATATGGGAAGCAATATCTTAAGAATCCTGCTGAAGGTGTGTATGTGAATGCGCGTGATCATGGTTTTGAAACCAACATGTTAGTCAGGCTCTAGAGAAAGAAAAAGAAATAGAGGAGAGTGGAGAGAGGTACATGTGTCCAGCCGTTTTGTAGTTTTTTGTGACAGCCTGAAAGCAAAAGCAAAACCAAAACTGATTCCAAATATGCACTGCTGAATGTCACTTTGGAATTTGGCTGACAAGTTCTGTGGCTTTTTTAAGAGGCAAATCATATGGAAGTTGTGAGCCTGAGCATAAGGTAGCAGAGGTTTCAGTATTACATTCTATGTAGGAAACTTTAGCATGTGTTGATAATGTCCTGGAAACTTTCCCAGTGATAAAAATAAGATAACTTTTATTTGTGTAGGCCATTTAATGTTCCTAGATCCCAAAAGTGCATTAAACTCTATGCAAGTATACAATCACAAATCATTCATTCATATGCTTATATGCTTTACAGATACATGGGTTATATGTAGATGACGCATAATTAGGATAAGCAGGTACAGGTAGTGAGTATTCAGACTAGGTGTGACCAAATAATGCCCTGCCATTGTATGGCATGGACCCCAAATGCTTTTGCCATTTGAATCTCACAACTGCTCTGTGTGTTAGGAAAGAGAGATATTGTTATACCTAATTTACAGACGAGGAAACTGCATCATAAAGAAATTCAGTGATTTATCCAAGCTTTCATAGTTATTAAGTAACAAAACTTAATAGAACTTCAACTTATCTTCCAACAAGCCTAGCATAAATTCCACAATACCACATGGGGACACAAGCAGTTGGCTTCATCTGCTCTGCCCCAAACCATTGCGAAGAACCTTTGGGACTTAGGGATAGCATGAGAAATGGAACAGTGAAAAACTCTAAGGTCATTTTGCCATCAAGTCCTCTCTACACTCCATCATTTCCTGAGAGGAGTTCTGCCAGACTTGGAGGCTTGGTGCAGGGACTGCAGTTTAGATATTTACCTTCGTTCTAGGCAAAGGATCTTTATTGTGTGTGGAGGATCTGTATGCTCATCTTTTTTTAACGAGTCTACACCACAAATCCTTCAGCTTACATGATGCATTAATTTGGAGTTTTTGGTGGGAAGGAAGCAGAGAATAAGGAAAGGCCTGTTTCAACTGAGTTTATGTTCACGTTTTTATTGTTCCTTATGAGTAAAGAAGCAACATGTGCTCACTCTGGAAAATATAAAATATATAATCAATCTGTATATAGTTTTTCACATAAACACATCACAATTGTAAAATATTATTCAGTCAATTTAATTTCAAAACTGTCCTTTCTATTGTCCCATGGGAAGTGAAACCAGAATGGCCCAGTGGGAAGGGGTTGGATATAGGAGTAAGGAGCATGGTGATGCTGCATGCAATTTCTTTTTTTTCTTCTTCTTCTTTTCTTTTTCATTCTTTGTTTTAAGAGGTATTCACTGTTATGCTCCCAAAAAACTTTCACTAGCTTGAACGCTCTTTCACACAGCAGTGAGCCTCACTTAGGAGATAAGAGAATTTTATTAGATGACTAGAGATCAATTCGTTTTTATTTAGCAACATTTAGGGAGTGCGGCAACCTGAAGGCAAAGAAAAGAATCACTGGTCATTGAACTCTTAATTAGTCGGTTGAATCACTAGTTTTATGATCCAATTATAACAGCAAGATACACGACTTAGAACCTTTTGCATATTAATTTGATTTGGAGTTGCTGATTACATCATCATTAAGGTATATCATAATATTCCTGGAAAAGTATTCATGGAAATGTGCTTAGAATTAAGGAATCTAAAAAATATTTTAAAACATTATATTGACATGAATCCACCCAATTTCATCGCAGATTCTCATGTTGCTTTCAAACGCTGAAGGTGGACATAGGGGTTGGGGGCTGCTCTACAATGCATATCCCAGCTGATAGCCTCCCTATATATAAAGGCTGGAAAAGAGGATGCATGGAAAAATAAAGAAGGTTCATGTTCTAGAGGAACTGGGAGTTTGGGAACTGGTTAAGAAAAATAGCAAAGCAAACGAGCAGAGAACTCGGGCATAATATGTGAGAACATTTTTTTGGGAGCTTACTGCATTATAGAAGCTGTATTAAATGCTTTTTTAAAAACTATTTAATTGTTTTCAGCAAATCTTTGAGGTAGGACCTATTAGCATTTTACCAATGAGCCATATTCTATTCAGAAAGATAAAAGAGCTTTACCAGTCAATGTCACACAGCCAAGAGAAAGTGGTGGAAGGAGAAAGTGAATCCAGTTCAGAAGCTAGAGACTGAACTCTTGAGAAAAACTGATGTATATTTAATTCAGTAACTATTAAGGACCAGACACTCTGCTTTTCCCTCACACATGCTTTTATGATTAATCCTCATCCAAACTTCCTGGGGTGGGTATTATTAGTGCCACCTTAAGTGAAAAAAAAAAAATTGAGACTCAAAGAGAGTAGGAGGCTTGTCAAAGATCGTCTTGTGGTGAACTGGCAAGGCTGGATTTGAACCCAGAACTGATGAAAGCTTGTGTTCTTTCTTCAACATCACATCCATTCTGCGGCTCATGTTGTGAGCACAGAGAGGCCAAGATCAAGCCTTGTCCTAGGTAAGAAATGCCTTCTTTATGCTATTCACCCAAGAAACAGTCATTTTTATGTTGCTCCCCTCTTTTCCATCAGCCAAAAGGTCATTGTCACTACTCAACCCACTGATCCCCCATTGAACAATGATGTAAATATAGGAATAAAATGGACAAAATATCTTAAGGGAAACCCAGTGATTTAGGGGAGGATTTTACCTGTCTTGCAACTGCCATTTCAGGAAAGGCAGGCATGACTGTGGAAGGCTGTAGAACTTTCAGAACAGCTGGCCTATGGAAGGCAGAATGAGATGCTTTAAGCTGATTGCTTTGATCCACATTTCTTCAGCTCCAGGCCTCCCTCCTGTGAGTAGCCCTCCCATAGAAGTCTATGAGAGTCTGGAACCCCTGGGAAAATAAGTAATGTAGAATACAGCCCTTTGTTCTTTCACTGGCCCGTCAAAATTCTTTAATTTAAAATGTATTCCCTTTCTCACTTGCATTCAATTATTCTTTTTTGGCTAAAATGTCTCCATGAGTGTGCGTTATTTCCTGCTTAGTCTTTTAAGGTTTTTGTTAAAAAAAAAAATTGGGGGGGGGTCCTTCTATCTTGGAGAATAAGTGTATCTTGCACAGTTTGAAGCAGAAATCATACTGACAAAAAGCTTTTTATTTTTTCAAATACATTAGCTGCGGTTATAACTTCAAACCCTGGTAGGGTTTCAGTCACATCAGGATACATGCAATTTATGACAAAATAAAATAATACCAGGTCATTTGGAATATAAGAATATTCCTAATTTACCTTTTTTGCTATACTGTAAAAATATACCTTTGTGCATAAGTGAACATATCAGGTTTTAAAAGTTATTTTCTCCACAATCATAATAAGGGTCCAGGAGGTAGGATTTTGAATGGTTTTTCCATGAGTTTTCGAGAAACTTGAGTTTCTGTCCAACAGTCAGCTGTAGAGAGGTTTTGCTGAGCACACTATATTTTCATCGGCCTCCTGCTTTAAAATTTTGAAGGACACAAATTACTAACCATAAATCTACCTTCTCTACTAAGACCAAATCCAGCAGTAAGTGAAGCCATATCATTTGGGTGATTTTGTGTTGTGGTTGGGTATGCTGCAGGCGTTTCTTTCGCTTATCTATTTGATCAACTCTTTCCTAGTCCTCTAATGATGTCTATGATATATGCACTGTTTTCCAATGTAATCTAGTCCTTCCATCCTGATTCCATTTTATTTAATTAATCTTCTTGTAAAGATTGTTGACGACAGGATCTGTATCGATCACACAGTGGACATCAGCATTCAGTGCTTTCAGATGCTTAAATTAATGGTGTGACTCAGTCAGGTTTGTAATCTTTGGTAGATTCAGATTCAGAGTTCACTACTTAGCAATAAATGTTACCAACTAATTTTTTAATCTAAACTCAATCTTTTTTTTCCTTTATTGTAAGTGACCAAAAGCAGAGTGGGAGAAAATGAATGTGAGTGAATGTGTGTTTATGTTTGTGGGTATATGTATAAGTATATTCAGAGAATATATGTATATAATACGGACACATATAATTATATACTATTATTACATAATATGTAATTATACATAATTATGTATTACATTTATAATTACACACACACACACACATAAAGCCTTTATCCAAACCCTCAGCCAAAACTGTTTGACCATATTCTTTACTCTTTTTAGAACAGGGACAGTTACTTCTTATCTCCATAAGGGAAATCAAAGTCATTTCTAAGTGCCTTGCATGGGACTATGTCTCTCTTTCCCTTGTCAGCTGAGCTCAGCCTCTGTTAATCTCTGGACACACTTAGCTGTCAGAATCCAGCCCCTTCTGCAGCTTGTGCAGCACATCAAGCCATGAGCTTTAGTGCTTAACAGAGACGTAGTGAAAAGGCAAATGCCTTGGCAGCCATTGAAAATGTGTGTAAAAAAGCCCCGAATAGAACCTCATCGGATATCAACTTTGGCATTTGAATGGGCTTGAAACCTGCCCAGCACCATAATTTATTTTGCCAGCAGGTAAGAAATTGACTGGGGTTCAGAATGTAATCCTTCTTCAAATATTATTTCTGGGAACACTTTTCTCACCAAGCATGACCCCACAAATTGAATCTTGCCTTCCCATCCCAGGTCTACATTTCATAAGTTCTGCTCTAAAAGTAAATTGCTTATACAGGCAAGAAGAAAGTTGGTCTTCTTACGTAGCAAAGAAATATTTAGAATTGTATTTCTAAGGCCTTTCACTTTTTTCCTTTTGCCCCTTCCAGATTACCAAAACAACATTTATAGCCCATGTTTTTAGCAGATCTTGTGAAAAGCTGCCACCATGTCAAATTCAGCTATCTTTTAATTAATCATGGAGATGGATGGTCAGAAAAGCAGACAGTATTATAAAACTCAGGCAATACAAAAGCCGCAGTTAAGGGAATAATGTGATTTATTTTCCTCTGTCAAACATCCTTCTGATCCTTTGATCAGCAGAGCGCCTGAGCATAAAGAAATGTTAGCACAAGAATTTCAATAAAACAACAATAATAGTTAGCATGAACACAACTGTCTACTATTTGCCAGAAACTATGTGTATTATCTGCTAATTGTCAGAGTCACACTATGAGAAAGTCTATGATCTCCATTTTACATGCAAGGAAACTAAGCCATAAGATGTATGTAACTCCCTAAGTCACACAGGTGTAAGCAATATCTTTTGACCCAGTAATCCCATTGCTGGGAATAAAAGAACCCAATATAAAACAAAAGCTATGTGTGCAAATATATTAATGGCCTTGAGATGTTAAATAACTTGCACTCGATCATACAGCTAGTTAGTAAAAGAAGAGGGTTTTGAACCCCCAGCAGTCTCCACCAACACCATGCAATGACGGCAGTGCTATACTACTTGGCACTGTACCTTCAGGCACTTGGAGTAGAAGATGAGGGATATTATGAACACCAGGAAACAATTAGAAGACAAATAAATGATTAAGTGTGTTGTAGATGCCATAGTGTGACTGAGCTGGAGTATCCAGAGCAGTGTCACAGAGGAAGAGACCTGAGCCAGATTCTAAGGATGAAAGGCGCTTGAGAGACAGAGGAAGGTACAGCACTGATGAATAGTAATTGCTGTCCTTTAGTAGGCAGTTACTACATGTCAGACACATTTCTAATTGCTTCCTGTTTGACAACTAATGTAACCAAACAAGATGTAAACCTTCTTCTCACAAATATACCATATCTGGGTGTTTAATGTCACCTGTTCAAGGAACCAGCTTGAAACTTGAAAGGACTGTATTGAAGCTTCAACACATCTTCCAACATCCCTGCTGCCTCTTAGCCTCTTGCTTTGCAACTCCAGCCTTACCTCGGTCCCAAATGAACCCCCAACTGGTCCTGGCCACTGGTGGCTCCTGCACCTGTGCTGGCTCCTGAAAAATGCAAAAAATACAAATGCTCCTTCTGCAAAAAGAGCTGCTGCTCCTGCTGCTCTGTGGACTGTGCCAAGTGTGCCCAGGACCTCATCTGCAAAGGGGCATCAGACAGTGCAGCTGTTGTGCTGGATGTCAGGACGGTCGTGCTCCCAGATGTCTTTTCATACAACTCTGACCCCTTTGCTATATTTCTTTTTCTGTGAAGTACATGAACGATAATAAAAGTCCGTGACTTTTTTAATTAAAAAAAAAAAGACGATACCTGTAACTATACCATAGCTGATAAGAGATTTCCACTGAAAAGCATTTTTTATTAATCCCCCCACTCATGAGACAGCATTTGGGAAGTGGCATGGGAGGACTGAAGAGAGAGAAGAAAAATAAAACATGCTCCCATTTTCCAGCCTGAACTCAATCAGCCTTCCCAAAACCCATCTACCAGTTTCCCTAAACACTAGATCTCTAGACCGACTTTGTAATTTTACAACCACGTCCACCCATACACTTGAGTTCATAAGATTATTGATATGAATTTCATGATCAAAGGATATACAAATATTTTTGACATTAAGTAAGGTCCTCCCTGGCCTAGGAGGGTTAATAGCTGCTTAAAAAGTAAATGCATTTTCTCCTTGTAGGGTTTAATATTTAATATAGTCCTACTAATTATTTCTTTTTATTGTTAAAAATCTTTCCTAAACTTATTTGTTGCTATTTGATTTCTCAGACAAAGGTGTGTTTAAAAACCTACTATGATCCTACCAGTTTCTTCTTGTGTTTCCAACTCTCTTCCTTCACAGGTTTTAGCCCCTGTCTTACTCCATTAAGGCTGTAATAACAGAATATCATTACTGGGTGGTTATGGATAACAACAGGAATTTATTTCTCAAAGCTCTGGAGGCTGAGAAGTCTAAGATCAAGGTGCTGGCAGATTTGGTGTCTATTAAGAGCCCACTTACTGGTTCATAGACCGTAGTCTTTTTGCTATAACCTCACATGGCATTAGGGGCAAGAGTGCTCTCTCAGGCCTTTGTCATAGGGCACTAATCCCATTTAGGAGGGCAGAGCCCTCGAAAAGGGCTAATCACCTTCCAAAGGCCCCACTCCTAATACGATAAACTTGGTAATTAGGATTTCAACGTATGAATTTTGGAGAGACACAAACATTCAGACCACAGCACCCGGGTGATTACATACATAAAGATTCACAATTGTTAAATCTACATTGTGGATGATATGTGTAGAGAAATAAATTAGCCTTTGTCTTGTTTATTATTTTGATGTTTAGAATTTTCTTTTGACTGCAAACCCAAATAAGAAATAGTGACTTAACCTAGTGGATGCTTATTTCTCCCATACAGTAAGTCCAGAAATAAGTCGTGATTGACTTCAGCTCAGTGGCTTAAGAATGTCAGTATCTCGATCTCTGGAACTTTTTTATCTTTCCCTATGGCCTTTTATCTTTCACAGTCCAAGATAGAAGCTCAAAGGGCAAAAGGGTAAACACAGCTGAATGTACTCCCTTTTCAAGCAGCTTTTTTTTATTATTATTATTATACTTTAAGTTCTAGGGTACATGTGCACAACGTGCAGGTTTGTTACGTATGTATACATGTGCCATGCTGGTGTGCTGCACCCATTAACTCATCGTTTACATTGGGTATGTCTCCTAATGCTATCCCTCCCTCCTCTGCACACCCCATGACAGGCCCCAGTGTGTGATGTTCCCCACCGTGTGTCCAAGTATTCTCACTGTTCAATTCCCACCTATGAGTGAGAACATTCGGTGTTTGGTTTTTTATTCTTGCGATAGTTTGCTGAGAATGATGGTTTCCAGCTTCATCCATGTCCCTACAAAGGATATGAACTCATCCTTTTTTACACACCATGGAATACTATGCAGTCAAGCAGCTTTTAGGAAGCCCCACCCAAAAACTTCTACTCTATCTCCTTGGTGAGAACTATATCACGTGGTGACCCCATCTGCAAGGGAGGGTAAGAAATAAGGCTTTTAATCTGGACACCTCGCCACTCTATTCCCAAGGAAATCAGAACTCACTTATTACAGGTGAAAGGGAGATTGGATAGTAGGTCGCAAATTGCATTCTGCCACATTGCTACTGCCGCATTCTTCTATTATTTGACTATCCTTTTTGGCTTTGTTCTTAATTCTAGGTTACTTATAGATAGCATGTATGTCTTAGTCCATTTTCTGTTGCTTTCAATAGAATGCCTAAAATTGGGTGATTTATTTGTAAAAATATAATTTATTTCTTACACTTACAGAGGCTGATAAGTCCAAGGTCAAGGGGCCACTTCTGGTGAGGGCCTTCTTACTGGTCACATGGCCAGGGGGCTGAGTGTGCTCACATGCTAGCTCAGGTCTCTCTTCCTCTTCTTATAAAGCCAACAGTTCCACTTCCAAAATAACCAATCAATTCATTGATCTATGACTTATCCATTCCTAACGGCAGAGCCCTCATGATCCAATTACCTCTTAAAGGACCCACCTCTCAATACTGCCACACTGGGGATTAAATTTAACAAGAGTTTTGGAGGAGACAGACATTCAAACCATAGCATTCCAGTAGATTTTATTTTGACCCAAATTTGTATCACATTGCTCAATGTTTTGGTTTTGAGGGGTTTTGTGTTTTTTTAATTGATATATATAATAGTTGTACTGACGTTTTATTTTTATGCTTCCCTGCTATCACCTTATCTTTCTTTTGCTATACGGACTGTTTCTTTTTCTAGAGAAGTTTATAAGATATAAAAACTCTTTGTTTTTCTACTATTCACAGTCCATTAACTATTCAAGGAAAAAAAACTATCATTTATCATTTTCCTGTATGTAAAATGAAGAAATTAGCCTGCTTTTACCTTTTCTCATCCTCTTCACTTATGTCCTGCCTATTATTGATGTACCATGTGATTTCAAACCTAATATATATTTTTTCAGAATTATTATTTATATCGTGTCTTTTCTTTCGTTCTTTTAAAATTTTATATTATTTTACATATTTTCGGTTATTCATATGTATTCTATTTTTAATTGGTTTCAGTCCTCAATTTCTGTTGTTGTGTTGGTTTGTTTTTTGTTTTTTGTTTTTGAGACAGTTTCATTCTTGTCACCCAGGCTGAAGTGCAATGGTGTGATCTTGGCCCACTGCAACCTCCACTTCCTAGGTTCGAGCGATTCTCCTGCCTCAGCCTCCCGAGTAGCTGGGACTACAAGTGTGTGCCACTACACCCGGCTAATTTTGTATTTTTAGTAGACATAGGATTTCACTATGTTGGCCAGGCTAGTCTTGAAATCCTGACCTCAGGTGATTCACCCGCCTTGGGCTTTCAAAGTGCTGGGATTACAAGCCTGAGCCACCGTGCCCAGCCTGTTATTTTGTACTGCGATATCATTCTTGAAATGTTATGATAGCTCAGATAGATGGAGTGTCTGTCTGCGACAACGATATTTGCATAGTATCTGGAGATGTCTTCTGATACACAGAAAACCTTTTTTTTGCCTTTGCATGTGGCAACATTTTGTTTGGATTTAAGTGTTTCTTCATTTTAGGGAAGGTTTTGTTTTTCTATTATATCTTTGTTGTTTCTACATTTATTCTGTTCTCTTATTCAAGAATGCAGATTAATCTCTGGACCATGCATCTTGGTATGTGTTAATATAACAATATTTCATATTACTCTGGCTGCCTCCCAGACCCAAGCCATGGTTGAACTCAGTGTTCTTCTTGGTTCTATTGCCCCCATATCAGGGCCAGCTCATTCATATTGCCTGCTGTCTGCTGGGTTTGGTTCACACATTCTGGGGTCTACCAGTGCTGCTGCTTTTAAAGACAGCTGTTTTCACCAAGGAAAGAGAATTCAAGCATGGAGTCTTTGCCATTTGCTGAATGATCTGCCCTCAGCTCTCCAAATTAGGAAATGTTAGAATTCTGCCAGGATCCTTTTGCTTACTTCCCAAGAAGACCTCTGTTTCTGAGCAATAGAAATGTCACACCTAGTGTGTCAGCAAAAATTCTTCCACGTTTTAGTAATGTCAAAATCATCCTTAATTTTCAATCCCCATGTAGATAATACTGATTTATATAGTCCCTTTGTGACTTCTATGAGTGACCCGAAGTGGAAGGTGTCTGTTAAAAGGCTGGCCTCTTAACTCCCACATTCCCAAAGTCAGTAATAATAATGACAAATACAATAATGGCTACTATTTATCATTCTATGTGCCAGAACTGTGGTAGGTGTTTCACAGATATTAGTTCATGTAATTTTTATATTAGGTTATAAAGGAAGTACTGATCTCCTTTCTCCTTTAACAGATGAGGAAAGCAAGAGATTAATGTGTCCAAACTTAGACAACTAACAAATGAAAGAGCCAGTAATGGAATCCCATCCTGTTTGACTATAAAACTTATATCTTTAAACTGTGTATTATCTTGCCTCTCATAAGGGGAAAAAAGATACTCAGAATACACTGTGACAAAACTCCAACAAAACAAATCCCAAAGAAAAGTTCATGATTGAAGCCGAGAACTCAAACATTAAAAGCAAGGCCATCACCGTTGCATGACCATGTTCCAGCCTGATACCTGTGCTTGCTGCTCACCGTGATTGCTTCCCTTAGGAAGTTACAGAGTCCAGCAGTATAACTGAAGGGCGACAGGCTAGTCAGAGACGACACCCGTGGCAACCAAGAGATCTTTATTGGAGGCTCAGCATGCGAGAAGGCGAAGAGAAGGAGAGAGAGAGAGAGAGTGCTGCTGGGGCTGAGTATTTATGTCCTTTAGGGTGATGTGGTGATTGGTGATGGGTCGGAGGGCGGGACCTCGGGGCTAGCAGGAGGTGTTTCCTTTTGATTGAGTGCTTATTTGGCGGGCTATGCTTGGCGGGTTTAGGGGGCACCAAGTGGAGGGGGAAGAACCCGGAACCGAAGCCTAAGATGGCATCTTTGATTTATCCAACAATAACAACTGAAGATCAGAGGGAATGTTACAAAGCCTCAGAACCCACCCTTTCTAGGCTTTTTTTGTTTTGCTTTGCTTTCATTAGATAAGGTAGCTGAAGTATTCAGAAGTTCACAAAGCTAAATAATAGTAGAGCTGGAAAAGGACTTTCAATGTAGTGACATATATGCTTACATGCATGAGAATAGCTATTATTTTTATGTTTTAAGCCTTGAGATAGTGGAAGAAATATATAAAGCTGAAGAGATCAAATCCTGGCTCTTCATGACTAGCTATGTGACTTTAGGCAAATAATTAAAACTCTGTGAGTTTTGCTGTCCTCGTCTATAAAATAAGAACAAAAGTAATTATCCAACAAGATTTTGGAAGGAGCAAATGTAATAACATAGGTAAAATCGGAGCATGGTACCTGTTATATAGAAGGCCCTTATCTTAGGAAGCAAGAGAGAGAGGGGAGGGAGGTGCTCGGCTCTTTTTAACAATCAGTTATCATAGGAACTAATAGAGTGAGAACTCACTTATTACTTTGAGGAACACGCCAAGCCATTCATGAGGGATCCACTCCTATAACCCAAACACCTCCCATCAGGCCCTACCTCCAACATCAGGAATCAAATTCCAGCATGAGATTTGGAGGGGACAAATAACCAAACTACATCAGTCCTCCAAAAATCTGATATCCATTAGGAAAACTATACATCTTATTGAACCACAGGGAAGAGATTTGTCCATGTTTAGTCATATCCTCACATCTAAGGACATCATGGCATAGTGGTGATGGTGGCCACAGACAGCTGTGAGTATTGAGAGAGAGGATGAGCCTATAGAACTAGGATGGAGACAGTGGTTAAATCTCAGAAAAATGAGAAGTTAAAAACATTTTCCTCCAATTCTCATTTGAGGCAATTATACCTCTTCAAACAACTGGATCCATGACTTTGAAACACTCATAGTAGCCTCATATGTCTAGCCTATGGGTCCCGAGTAGTGCAATTATTTATGATGATTATTGTATACCTTGGTGAAGACACAATTGACCCATCATTTAAACAGAAAACCCTGGAATCCTGACTTCTCAGAATACCCTTAACCCTCTGGGATGGCAGAAGCAGCCCTCTCTCTCTTGCCAGAAGAGTGGAGGATTTCTTTCCATGAACTCATACGAGTGTCCAGAGTCACACCAACCCCATTGACACTTGGGGATGGGGGACTCTGGAGAGACAGGGACCAGGTGGTCATCAGGGGTTGTGACCCAATGGCTACTAGATTATGGCATGCCTAGGACTGAGATAGGTGGCTGACTATAGTGTTGCTCCCCTTGTATGATTAAAGCAGAGAGAAGCTGGGTGTAGTGGTTCACGCCTGTAATCTCAGCACTTTCAGAGGCCGAGGCAGGCAGATCACAAGGTCAGGGAGTTCAAGACCAGCCTGGCCAACATAGTGAAACCCCTTCTCTACTAGAAATACAAAAATTAGCCGGGCATGATAGTGCATGCCTGTAGTCCCAGCTACTTGGTAGGCCGAGGCAGGAGAATTTTTTGAACCCGGGAGCTGGAGGTTGCAGTGAGCAGAGATCCCACCACTACACTCCGGCTTGGGCACAGAGTGAGACTTTGTCAAAAAAAAAAAAAAAAAAGAGAGAGAGAGAGAGAGAGGAGATTGCAGAGCAGAAGACCAACATCAGCCATGAGAGTGGAAAAAATGAGTCCCTCCCCCAAATCTAATCCAGTTTACAGATTCAGAACCCACTGACTATAGGAGAGAGCAGGCCCTCGTAAGGAAGGATCTTTCAGTGTAGCTACAAATATAATGGTCAATATTCCTCTAATATTTTATCCAAGGGATTTGCAGTCACTTGCCATGATAACTGTATACTGAGGAAAGGAAGAACCCAGACTTTAATGACAGAGTCTTTAAATACAGAGTCTGAACTAACACTAATAACAGGAAACTAAAATGCTGCTGTGCACTGGTCAGAGTAGGAGGGGGGTTTGGAGGTCCAGTGTTAAATGACTCTATATCCTAATTTCATCTCACATTTATTACAAATGCGTTATTTTCCCAAGCCATAAGTGCATAATTGGAATAGGAATATTTAGCAGCTCACATTTGTTTTGTGATTTGTGGATTAAGAGCCATCAGGGTAGGAAAGGCCAGATAGAAGTACCTGAAACTACTTGCCCTGCCCAACTCAGATAATAAAATGAGAAGTAATATCTCACAACCATACCCTCATCATATCCCTGTTCAACTCAGTTGAGCTCTCTACAAACCAGGTGAATTGTGGCAGATCATGGGGAATTACTACAAATGAACCCAGGTAGTTGTCTCAATCACAGCTGCTCTGGTAAATGTATTTTCTCTAGAGAGGGCAACACAGCTTCTGGCACTTGGTATGTGACTTCCAATATGGGGAGTATTTTCAATTCACAACAATGAGCAGAATCAAAGGCAGCTGAGCTGCCTTAGCCTTACATGGCAGAAGAGTACACATTTACTATCTTGCCATGGGGCTATGTGAACTCATGTTCTCCATCATAATTGAGTCTGCAGGGACCTTGATCTTCTTGACATTCCACCAAACCTTATGCTGGTCCACTATATTAATGACAGTGTGTTCATTGGACCAATCGAGCAAGATGCCCTAGAAATCACCTATGTGCTAGAGTAGGGTAGTCTTGGAGACATGCCATATCAATGAAGTTTTTAAGAGATACAGTAGTCTGAGTTATGCTGGGATATCTCTTCTAAGGTAAAGAGTTAGTTGCTATAGCTTGCACATGCTACCAGTAAGAAAGAGGCATAGTGTTATCTGGGCCTCCGTGGATTATGAAGGCAGCATTTACTGCACATAGGAATACTGCTTTTATTAATTTATTGGATGTCTTAGGTTGGGTTCCCCAGCAGCAGTCTGAGAGAAGGATATGAGTACCAGTAGTGTATACGCAGGAACTGAAAACCAAATACCACATATTCTCAACTTATAAGTGGGAGCTAAACATTGAATACACATGGACACAAAGATGGGAATAGTAGACACCAAGAACTGGTTGAGGTGGGAGGCTGGGAGGCAGCTGAGTTGGAAGGCTACCTATCAGGAACTGTGCTTATCAGCTTGGTGATTGTGTCCTTGTTGGGACAAACTGCACTGGGAAAACCAGCATTAATGTCAGCATTAATTTGTACACCAAACCTCAGCAACACACAATTTACCTATGTAACAAACCTGCATATGCATCCCCGGAACCTAAAATAAAACTAGAAACAGGAAAAAAAATATGACAGCTTCTTAAGTATGACTTTGAAAGATATCCAAGAAATACTGTTAAGTGAAATAATCAATGTGCAGAATAGTGTGTCTGGCATGGTCTCATTTGCTTAAAAAAATAAAAACTGGAATCAACTAAAAAAAAAAAAGAAAAGAAAGGATCCTAGGATGTGTGATAGGAAAGGGAAGAAATGCAATAAGGGGTGTGTTATTAAGCAGATTACCACTGTGGACAGCTGAGGCTTAGTCCCACTGGACAATTCTGGAAGACACTGTAGAACACACCTCAGAATGATCCCGAAGAAGGAAAGAACCCATCTGCAATTGCTTGTGGGCTGCTTCTGGGGACATTAATGCTGGAGTTCATGGTGCAGGAGCTACAAATGCTCCCCCAGCCAGTAAAAAGCCCTCCTGCAGAGAGCCACAGGTACTCACAATAAGCAGCTATCTGTGTGGTGGGGTAGTCACACCAAGTATGTATGGGACAGGCACTCAGAGTGTTGGTTACATTTGGTGACTTACAAGCCTGGCAGTTTCAAATGTGACCAGAACCAGGGAAGAATCTAAAGCAAATCCAGACTGGTACAAACTGCCACACACACAGGCCATGTGCAGTGTTGAGGAAGGCATCCCTAGTGGATAAGACATGCCAGGGAGTCTCTGGCAAGCCTCAGCAGGAAAGTTCAGCACATGCCCCAAGGGCTCCAGAGCAAGGCCTTTAGCAAAGAACTCTTCACTCGAAAAACAGCCACAAATGACTGCGTGCTTAGAGCTCCCCATCATGAGCTCGGTATCGTTATATCCACCAAATCATAAGATTCAGCAGGCACAGCATAACTTTATGTAAAATGAAAATGATATATTCAGAATGGAACTCCAGCAAGTACAGAGCAAATCTCATAGAGAGGGGACTCAGACCTTCCTGCCACCTACCTCTGTTGCCCTAATGCCTGTCCTTCCATTGCACTATCTCCTTTCCCTGTGGCCTCATTGGACTGCTTGAATCTTCTTGTCCTAAGTACTAGTTACTCTTCTTTCGAATTAAATTTGTCCAGTCAAGCTTGAGAATTTCAGCAGCTCTTGCTTTTGGTGTAGATTTTCATTTTGACTGAGAGTCGTAGCTTCATATGGAGGCCATGAAGCTATTCAGAGGGCAACAGAAATGCTTGGTGACTTCAGATGCTCTTTAAGTAGCTCATCAGGGTTCAGCAAACTATGAAGATAATAGATTTAAGCTCCAGTTGCCTTTCTTCCATGAAAAAGCTTCCATGGGAAGAGCTGTCAGAAAATCTAATGGATCTCTTGATCTAAAAGAGCTAGTTTAGAATGGGTTTTCTGAAAAGTTTTCAAATATCTCATTATCTTCCTTTCTTAAAGCTGAGAAAGAATGTATTCTTATGGGAAATGGTTTTACTTATACTATTTATACCCACCTATGGCTACAAGGCATTATATGTTTTACATATTGAATTCTATAATAACAACCCTATGTTGGTGGGTAATATTTGACCTATTTTACAAGTAAAAAACGTCAAAGTCACCAAGAGAGCAAGCAATGGAGCCAGTGATGGTGGCAGGAGGCAGACAAATGCCTAAGCATTTAGGAGCAGATCCCCAGTGAAACCCCGACCTTCAAGCCAAAGACAGTTTAAAGCCTAGCTTCAAGTCCTGGGTAAATCCACAGACCAGATTGAGAATATGTCTTCCCGTTTGCTGCACTTTCTGCTGATTGGTCCCCAACCTTCACTTATTTTACATATACCTACCCTTTCCTTACTGGTTTTTCTACACTGTTGTGCCCACCTTTGAGTGGTGTCTTTGCTTTAACCTTTTTCGCATATGCACAAGCCAATCAGCACACACTCCCCTTTGTGAGTCCATAAAAAGCCCTGGACCCAGCCACACCGGAAGAGAGAAACCACCTAATTGTGCGGGCAAGGGATCACCCTCCCCCAAGTCCCCTCTCCACTTATAGCTGTTTCGTTACTCAATAAAATTCTTCTCTGCCCATCCTCAACCTTCAAACTGTCAGTGTATACTCATTCTTCTTGGATGCAGGACAAGAGTTCACTGATATGGTTTGACTGTGTCCCTACCGAAATCTCATCTTGAATTGTAGCTCCCATAATTCCCACATGTTGTGGGAGAGACACAGTTGGAGATAATTGAATGATGGGGGCAGTTTCCCCCATGTTGTTCTCATGGTAGTGAATAACAGTCAATTGTTTTATAAGGGGTTTCCCATTTCACTTGTTTCTCATTCTTCCTTGTATGCTGCTATGTAAGACATGCCTTTCACCTTCCACCATGATTGTGAGGCCTCCCCAGCCACATGGAACTATGAGTCCATTAAACCTCTTTTCTTTATAAATTACCCAGTCTCAGGTATGTATTTATCAGCAGTGAGAAAATGGACGAATACACTCGGGAACCCCCTAGGGCGGGTACAAGCTATAGCACGGATGGGCCAAGTAGGGGGGTACCTGCAGCGGCGGGCCCATGGCCAAGAGAGGCTCAGGTCAGGGAGAGTGGCCAGTCATAGAGGCCCCAAGTTGGCAAAGTGATCGAGAAAAATCCTGCATCACCAGGATTCTAACTGTGTACATAGAAGCCCATGCTTAATCCCTATATTGAATGCCTGGTCAGGTGGTCGAATTTCTGCCTGCTGAAAGCATCTATTAGGTGACACCCTCAGGAAAATCCTCTGCTAAATAGAGCCTACAATTCCTGGCAAGATCATGAAATAATTTTTTTTCCGTCTCACAGAAACAAGTGAAACCAATCAGATCATTATTCCTGTGTTTTCAAGTACTTCCAAGGCACTTTACATACAAAAATTCCAGAGGCAGACAGTCCACAATCAGCAGAGAAAGAGCTTCCTTCTACTTTACTGTATACTATCCTTAATACATGGTTTCCAGCTCACAGTCCAAGACAGAAACCTTAAAATTGCTGTTCTTCTTCCAAAAAAAAATAGATTCCCTAGAAAAGGGACAGCTGTGAGCCATTAGCCGTCAACACTTTCAACAGCTGGAGGATGGTTGTTCTGGCCCAATAAAGGGAAACTGGGCAGGACTTTAACAGTGGCCACTATGTGGTCCAACCGCGAAATCCACATTGTGGGCAGCAAAAAGGAGAAAGGGGCATTCTCATTCTTCTCTCATTCTTCTTTCATTCTCATTCTCTCATTCTCTCACTCTGGCCATCTCTCATTCTGGGCATTCTCATTCTGTCATTCTGGGCGTTTCCCAGAAGGGATGCATATCCCTTCTGCATTACATCCTTTTTAATCAGATGTTAGTCACATGAGCATAAACAGCAGCAACGGAACTTGGAGAATACAGTCTTTATTATGGACGGCTATCTGCTCAGTCGTAAATTGGTAGTTCAATTATTCGACATACTGGGAGGCAATTAGCAGTCTATAGTCCACGCTTCCAATTTGACCCTCAATGTTCCTCCCAAGGCAGAGTGTTTGCACTTGCCTGAGGGCTTCAGGCATTCCAGGCATCCTTCCCACTGACCTAGCACCAGCCCTGGGAACTTCCATGTTCAGGTATAATCGCTGTCTTCTCTCCACCTACCCGGGGCATTCTTATACCTGCAACTTATAGTCTTGACTTCTTAGTGCTCAAGGGCCATCTACCCCCTCTGCTTCCCACTTTGATCCCCTCTCTTAATTCTGGTTTCTGGGACTCTGAGCTATCTCTCCTCCCCATATGATTAAAATAAAAATATAATATCACTTTTAGGGGAAAGCCACTCCCTACACTGTAATGTAGCTTTACATTTATTTGATAACGGTTACCACAATCTCATGCAATTTAAAAGAAATTATAATTCCATATTCAGGATAAAAGGGGAGTGGTTTCCTTATATATGCAGATGGCAGGAATTCTGTGCTTCAAGTTCTGTGCTTGAAGAATATTTTTTTTTCCACTTAATCCTAAGGTTAAGAACTGATTATAAGGCAGTATACTCTGCTAGAAGGGGGTGGGGGGTAGGGGGATGCATTCTGCCTCAAATTTTAAATTATAAGCCAAATTATACAAAGATGTAAAACTTAATGGAAAACTTAATGGGCTAAGGACGTGAACAAAAGTAGAAATACAAATGGGTACTACATCTCAAAAAAATGCAACTTCTAAGAATAAAAATTTAAGTAATGAGACATCATTGTCTTTTACGTATCTGACTGATAAAAATTAATGAGAATTATATAAAATATAGAAGAAGGGACCAGGCGTAGTGGCTCATGCCTGTAATCCCAGCACTTTGGGAGGCCAAGGCAGGCAGATCACTGGAGCCCAGCCGTTTAAGACCAGCATGGGCAACATAGCGAAACCCCATCTTCCACCAAAAATAAATTTTAAAATTAGCCGGGCATGGTGGTGCATGCCTGTAGTGCCAGCTGCTTGGAGGGCTGAAGTGGGAGGATTGCTTAAGCCCAGGAAGCAGAGGTTGCAGTGAGCTGAGATGACGCCACTGCACTCCAGCCTGGGCGACAGAGCCAGACCCTGTCTCCAAAGAAACAAAAACACAAAAGAAAAAAATAAGGAGAGGGGCACTGTCAACTGACTCAAGTTGAAACTAGTACAATTTTGGAGGGAAGCCAATTTGACAAGACAATCAAAAATCTTTTTAAAAATGCTTTGATCCCAGGTGTCATCCTGCTGGGAACTGGACAAGAGTGAAAAATGTTTGTACATGACAATTCAGTTCAAATTTGTTTGTAATAGAAGAAAACCTAAATACCCAATGCTGAATGAATGGTTAAATATGTTACTGGACTTCTATGTAACAGACTGCCATGTAGCCATTTGAAATTCCAAGAAACATCTATTGTCACTGATATTTAGGTTACATTTTCTTTAATTTAGGAAAAAAATATAGCTTACAAAATAGTCCATGCTGTGTATGCAGTACCATTTTTGTAAAATGTGTATAATTATATGTTGCTCTTTATACATTTACCATGTAAATAGTCTAAGAGGATATATACTAAAATGTTATATGTTGTTTTCACTGGAAAGCAACATTTCTGATTATTTTATTGTTTTTATTTCCTTTTTGTATATCTGTTTATTGTAAGCATTCCACAAAGTTTTCACTTTGAAAAGTTGCTTTTATTTAAGTTATAAAAAATCTAGGAGAGTATAGCATTGAATATTTACCAATTCTTTGGAGAGGAAATGACTTTCTAAGTAACAGAAATCACAAAGGAAAACACTGATCATTTGCCAAAAATAACAATTATAGTATGTCAAAAAAATAAAATGCAAGAAGTCTGAGGAAAAGTAATATCCTTGGCAAACCTTATACAAAATCTAATATAACATAATCAGATAAACACTACTCTAAAAGTGAAATAGGAAAACATAAACCATGTATACTGATAATTCTCAAAATGGGCAAAGCAGTCAGAAACACATTAAGAAATTAATTTCATTATTAATTTAATAAAATTAAAACAGGGCTATTAAATTCATAATTATTAGGTTGAGAATTATATGAAGCTAACTCCATTGTGCAATGTTTGTAGCCATGTAAATTGGTGCAATACTTTTGGAAAGCCATGTGGCAATACTCATCTGCAGCCAGAAAACTGATTAGCCTTTGACCCAGTAATATCCTAGAGATGCAATCCAATTTAAGAAATAGCTACATATACAAAGATGTTTATGATCACTTTTTTATAGCAGCAATTTAGAGGAAATATTCTAAATGTCAACAATCAAAGAATGCTTAAATATATTGTTTATAAATCTACTAAAGGGAATATAATACAACCATTAAAATTAGGGGTATGACAATTATGTAATAACAGAAAATTTCTCAGGTTAAGTACCAAAAACAAGATACTAAATTGCATGGTATTTTTAGAGTATGGATAGACAATAGACTCAAGCAAAATGTACAGATATGTTCAGATAACTAACAATTCTTAAAAATTACCAGTAGTCTTGGCTTCTCAAAAGGCCAATGAGGGACGATCACTTGAGGCCAGGAGTTTCAGACCAGCCTGGGCAACACTTCTTTTTTTAAAAAATTGCCAGTTGTCTCCATTGCCAATATTTTCTTTAAACAATTTGCATTTTTAATAATCTATTTTAAGTGATGGCTATGAAAACTATGCAGCCACATGGAAAATTATAATACAGTGTTTTCTGAAGAATGTATATCCAGTTGCATGTATATATGGATAACAATCCACAGGATGTTGTCTGCTATGATAATAAATGTATGGGTAAATTTTATCTCACTAGCATCAACATTGGATAATTTTGTAAAAATAACTGATTTATAAATAAAAAGTAGATACAGAACAGCATGATACTATATCAATAACTATACCATTTGAACAAAACAAATGTCTGGAATATTAAGGGTAAGAAGCTTATATATAGATTTGCCAACTTTCTTTTTGTGTTCCAAACTACAAATCATTAACCAGCTTTTGCTTTTCTTAACAAATAGAAAATAGTTTCACAATGACTTTGACAAGAACATAGGAAAGAAAGACAAACAGACATGCATTCATGTTTTGCAAACTAATTTCTGAGAGGCAGTGAGTAGCCTGAACTCCTGGCCTCAGGAAATGAAAACAGACAGGATGCCACTTCCTAGTTCCTAAGTATTTCATAATCCTTTTTCTATGATCAGTCTTCCACACGCCTGGCCTGGGTCCCGGAAAATAAAGTACACAAACTTCCTACTTTTTCAGAATGCCTCGGGTCTGCTCTTTCCTTAGCAAATATTTCCAACGTGCCAACTGTTTACACATGGCTTCTGAACTTTCCCATCCATACCCAGAGTCCAGCAGGATTTGTCAGTTACTGGTAATTCTCAGGAAACAGAACTCTCACCATCCTTCGAGGTGAGCAAGGAAGGGTTGGCCATGACAGCCTCGCCTCCAGGCACACAGCTGGTATCCGTTCCTCCCAAGTGAGAGAGAATGGAAAGTTTCAGAAACACCGACTTCGAGCAACCCTTGTGCTGTTCTCAGTTTAGTACCACAGTTTTCAAGGTGCATTTGAGAGAAATTGGAAAACAAGCAGATAAGGAAAAGGTTGGCTGCCTGACAGTTTGGTGTTTCGTGTTTAGTTAATAGCCGTGACTTGCACAAGAGCGCTGTGCAACAGCCATAATCCTTTCCAGAATGCCTTCAGCGTGTTTTCAACTGCTTAGTAAGATTTAGTCTCACTTGCTGACATCACCTCTTTGGGGTTATTTAAGTGTTCAGGTATTTTTCCAAGCAGCCTGGTGGTGTTCCTCTATCCTCTGTAGTATTCCAACCCAGCAGTTCTCAACACCCTCTTAACAATGACAAGGAAGACCAATGACGTTTTGCCCATGGGCAAAGTCAGATGTAATGAAACCCACTCCTTCACGCGAATATTTGGCAGAGAAGTTGAATACTAAGCTGATTCCTAATAACTATTCATAATAGGTCTAAGTGAAATGCTACACTTTCCTCTTCCATGCAAGAAAGCATTTCAGGATATCAGTGCACAGGGACATATCATCGAGGAAACTTTCAAGCCACCGAAATTTATTCAAAATTTAAATGATTAGAAAACGGGCATTTGCAGTTATTAGTAATAAAAACGACTTATGACACAATTCAGAGCTAAACCTTACGTATGACTTACTGCCTTCACCACCCAGCAACCCAGGATGTATTTTAACTTCTAAAGGTGTCAGAGCATACATTGGCTCCATTCTTGCTATAAAAGCGCCACACGTGGGTTTGACCCTTTATGGCTTCATCTTGAGTTTTTTTGCAAAGCCCATATGGTGTTCCTATTGCTCTTTGCATGGTTGATGTTCCTGTAGAATCAAACCCATGGATTCCCCATTCTTGTCAAGACATACATCCATCAGCCATTATGAAAGAGTAAGATCCACTAGGAAGAGCTCAGTGGTGACACTGAGCTGAGCTACTGCAAGCTACAGTTCACAATCCCAGCAGCAAAAGGGTGCTATGCTTGGCTCCTTGACATTCCCAAATGTCATCTGTTGCCTGTTGTGTCTTTGTCCACATTTCAAATCCTGCTATGAACCATGGTTATGCTTATTTTGAAATGTATTATACATATAAAGAATATATAATAAGCATATGTACAGTTTGAAAAATAAAAAAATGAATACCCATGTACCCAACACCTGGCCTAAGAAATGGAACATTCTCCATAAACCAGAAGGTTCCTCCTTTCACCCCACTACCACCCTCATCCCACACAGAGGGAATCACTACTCTGAATTTTGTGACAATTCCTTTATTTTTCTTAAAGGTTTTATTACTGATGATATAAGCCTAAACAATGTATTGCTTCATTCTGCCTGGTTTTGAATTTTAATATAAGTGAAATCATACAAAATATATTTCTTATGACTTCCAAAGAAGTAGCATGATGTTTTTAAGATTCATCTGTCTTAATACCTATTTCTGTAGTTAATTTGTTTTTACTGCTGTATAGCATTCCATTATATGAATATACCCTACCTTATTTGTCCTATTGAAATGTTCACAGCTTCTGTTTGCCTGCTTGCTTTTTGAAAATTGCTTTGTGAGCATTTTTTAAACTGTCTCTCCTTAGGAGTGTTCACATATTAAACTTTATTACAAAGTTGAATTTCTACATACCCTGGCTTTGTCTCTCAGCTTCCTATTTAGTTCAACTGGTCTTTTAATCTGTTACTGCATGAATATTAAACTGTCTTTATTAAAAGTCAATAAGACAAGTCTTGTTCTTCTTCTAGAGTGGTTTTATATTTCACGATCCCTTTGCTTATCCAAATAAATTGTAGAATCTGTTGACCAGTTATCCTAAAAAAAAAATTAAATGTGAATTGTATTTACTATAAATCTATGAATAGATTTCTTTCTAACTACATGAAACATCCTCCTTTTAGTTAGAATCCCTTTTAGTAGCATCACCATTTTCTTGATGAATGGCTTATACTTCATTTTTGTTGATTCCTGTGTACTTGATAATTTTGCAGTTATTGTAAAGTATAAAATTTTTTGAAATTCCATTGTCTAACTGACCGTTCATGGTATACAGAATGCTATTGACTTCAGTATACTGAGTTAATATGAAGAACTTTGCTAAATATATCTACTAATTCTAATAACCTATTCAAAAACTCTTGTATTTTTACACAATTATTTTATCTTGAATGATAGTTTTAATTCTGTCTCTACAATAAGTAATCCTTGATTTTTTTGTTTTATTTTGTTTTGTTTCCTGACTCACTGCACTATCTTGCTCCTTCAGTAAAATGTTGAACACAAGTAGTTACAGTAGCCATCCTTGTCCTTCTCCTGATCTCAGAAGGAAAGCTTTCAACATTCTACTATTTATTATGATTTTTGATCTAAGCTTTCATAGTTGCCCTTGGTTGGGTTAAGAAGGCATTTTTGGGCCAGGCACGGTGGCTAATGCCTGTAATCCTAGCACTTTGGGAGGCCAAGGCAGGCGGATCACCTGATGTCAGGAGTTTGAGCCCAGGCTGGCCAACATAGTGAAACCCTGTCTTCACTAAAAAATACAAAAATTAGCCAGGTGTGGTAGCAGGCACCTGTAATCCCAGGTACTCTGGAGGCTGAGGCAGGAGAATCGCTTGAACCCAGGAGGCGGAGGTCACAGTGAGCCAAGATCATGCCACTGCACTCCAACCTGAGTGACACAACAAGACTCCATCTCAAAAAAAAAAGAAAAGAAAAGAAAGAAGCCTTTCTCTATTCCTAGTTTGGTTAGAGATTTTATCATAAATACCCTGTTAGCCAAGTGAGTTGCTAATACTGAACCTTAGAATTAAAATGACGTAAACATACCCACCCAGTCACGGCAAAACTGATCTGAATAGCAAATCCCTCTAGGGAAGGCCCCTCCACAGTATTTGGCATGGGACAGAGAACTCGTGTCCTCTGCAGAAAGGCACATTTCTAAATGAAAGGAGAATGGATAAAGCTGAAATAAGCAGGACTGGTTATTCTTCCAGTATTTACTAATCAGGTGTCATTCATGTCCCCTAGCACAGAGTGAGTAAAAGGACTGTAACGTTCTTCTCCACCAGAGTTTTTAAAAAGAGAGAATTGTAGAGAAGCTCTGTCCCTAAGTCATCCCAGTTTAAAGATGAGGCTTTTACATGCAGAGGGACCCATCTTGTAGAAAGTTCACAGGGCATGGATAGGGAATGAGAGGACTAGGGAAGAAATCCATTGTGTCTTACTGAATTTCTCAGCAAATGTGCAAGAATGAAGAATTGCAGTTCTTTGCATTTCCAGCCAACTGCTTAGCTGTAGGAACATTCAGGATAGATTCTCCTCTGAGTAAAGTTTGAGTCAGTCTGTATACCCTCTGTATATACAACCAGAAGAAAAAAAAAAATCTGTCTTTCTAATAAGTCCTCCATGGAAGGATTAACTTTCAAACTTTCTTGACTATGGTTCACAATAAGAAACTTTTTTCAGCATGCACACACTACACATGCTGAAAAACAGTTTTACAAATAATTCTTAGTCTTCATGTAAAGGGCTAAAGCACTTCAGAGCTTTACTCTGACCCTATGAGTCAGTAAGGAAGCTGTCTCTGTCAGCTCATGCACTATAACAAAATATCTTTGACTGGGTAATTTATAAACAGCAGAAATTTATTCTCCACAGTTCTGGGGGCTTGGAAGTCCGAGATCAAGTCTCAGATAGAGTAGGCATCTGGTGTAAGCTCACTCTCTGCTTCTAAATGGCACCTTCTTATGGCATCCTCACTTGGTGAAGGTGGAAGGGCAAAACAGGACTAGGGCATTCTCTTCTACTTGTTTCATAAGAGCATGAATCCCATTTATGAGAGTGGAGTGCTCATTACTTAATCACTTCCCAAAAGGCCCCACTTCTTAATACCATCACATTGGGTGGTAGGTTCCAACATATGAATTTTGGAGGGACACATATATTCAAACCATAGCAGAAGTGATGAGGAAGCCTGAAAGTGGAGTAGATGTTGCTGGTGTCCAGCCTCAATGGTCCCCTTTACCAGGCCTGTCACCCATCCACTTGCAGCAGCACCTGCGAGTGTTGACTGCTAATGGCTCACAGCTGCACCCTTCTCTGGCTAATTGCCCTTGACCTACAGAAGCCATCTTGCCAGGAAATGCTCAGGAGTTTAAACCCCCCTATCCCAGCTCAGATGCAGCCCGCAGCCAATGACTAATCAACATGGGATCAAAAGCCCAGCCCCATTGCCTCCAATTGAAGTAAATGTGGTGCATCACGCCTCCAGAGTCCCTTGGGATTGGGCTGAAGTTACACTCCAGCTGAAGCCAGTCTGTGCTTAGCTTCTCTTCTGCCCTAGCCTGCTTTCCTCACTTGCTAACTGATTTTTCCTGAAACCCTCAATAAATCACTTGCAGAAGATTCTTCATCTCAGACTATGCTTCCAGGGAATTGACGTAAGACAGGGAGCCAGAAAGGAAAAAGAAGTATGTTTGGGATATTTCAATACCTTTTAGCAGCTCTGTTCAATTTTTTCTCTTATATTTGGTAACCATCTCTGTAGAAAACCTTGACCATATTAAAAATACTTCACCTATCCACTATCATCAATGCTGGGAAAGCGACGATTACAATGGATGTACTTCTCTTAGTCAATCAAATCCCTTCCTTGTGGAAGGGTCCATTGTTCAACTGTTCCCATATTCTGCGAGTTATTGCGACGTGCTGCTACATCTTGACCTTTACATTGTGCTCTCATTTGATTAGCTGACCACTTAATTTATCCCTTGTTAGTGGCCTCCCTGCTCGTGTAGAAAAGACAAATGACCAACCAAAACAGACTACAGAAAAGGTCAGGAAAGTAGAAGGTATGGCCATATTTCAGGAAACAATGAATGAATTACAATTTACATACATCATTCCCTCAGTGAGAATAAACAAGTAGCAGAAAACGCATTCTTTCACAATCCAGTAACACCCCATTCATTTACAGGCTAACTAAATGGAAACTCAGAACTCCCGACCAGCCTGGACAAATGCTGCCCCAGCCTCCCTCTTGCAACTGAAATCCTAGGTCTTGACAGTGATAAAGTGCTAATGGCCATCATTGGTCCACATGTGGATGGTATCTTATATTTTTAAAATATTTTATCACAAGGAATTCATATTGCCAATGGGCATACAAAGTATGGCTTCACTCTTAAAATTTAGCCGAATGCATAAAGGTGAGTTACTTTTTCCTTCATATAAACAGTGGGAAGATAGCGGTTAAGAGTGTGGGCTTTTGAGAGAAAGACTCCCAGGCTCAACTTCCAGGCTTGCCACTTATTGGTTAAGAAAACAAAGGCAAATTATTTAACCTCTCTGAGTATTGCTTTCCTTATCCATTAAAATAAAAGTGATAATTAGACGAAGTATTTTGATTCCGGAAGATTGATCCACTTAGTATAATATCTAGCACACAGTGAACATTAAACAAATTTATATTGTTATGGTTACTTTTCAAGGCACATGAAATTACTAAATTGTAGAGTTACTAAATTTTAAATTTAGTAATACAGAATCCCACTTTATAGATATGAGAGGAATGTGAGAGGGGTGAATACAGCCTCTCCGAAAGCTCCCAGGGGCTAGGTGCTGTGGCTGTGGCTTACATCTATAATCCTAATGCTTTGGGAGGCCAAGGCGGGAGGATTACTTGAGGTCAGGAGTTCGAGAGCAGCCTGGGCAACATAGCAAGACCCCATTTCTATAAAAAATAAAAAAAAATAGCCAGGCATAGTGGCACAGCCTGTACCCTAGCTTCTATGTAGTTCAAGGCTACAGTGAGCTATGATTGTGCCACTGAACTCCAGCCTGAGCAACAAAGCGAGACTTCAACTCCAAAAAAAAAAAAAAAAAAAAAAAGCAGCCAGGGCCAGCGTATTGCACACTCCAGGCTCCGAGGCTCTCCATTCACAAGGGATCTAATAGTATGCTGTGGGTTGCCACTTAACACTGTGTTGCAACCCTCTCTGGATTGTGGAGCACACAAAGCCTTACATGTGTCAGTCCTTTTCCCTGCTATGCTACTAGGTTTCTTTCAAAGAGACTGACCGTATAGTCACTCCATATCTGAACCTGTCTATAACATTAATATGACAAATGGCTCCTGATGACTTTGCCAGCAAAAAAAGCACCTAATAAAATAATTAAATCAAGGACTTGATAGAAAGTGAATATCCAAAGTCACTTCTTTTGCAGAATTGAAGATGTCTCCCTACTCTTTCTCTTAGTTCTAATTCATTTTAAGCTAATGACTCCTGCTTTGTGTCGCTGGCAGCAGCAAAAATAAACCCCCCTCCCCCCAAAAAGTTACAATCTAATCATGCAACAGCGAGAGATGACTGTCACCCAACATGGTTGCGTGGTGGTTATTCTCAGTGCCACTTAATTTATTATGTCCCTCTTCTCTGCTCAGTGCCCCAGGAGGCTGACCCATACTGGGCTATATCATTTGGCTCCCTGCCCTGAAACTTTCTGTTAGGCTTGGCCAAAGAAAGGCACTAGCAGAAATTGCAAAGGAAAGGGGAGAGTGAGGGTGAGATTTATTTATTTACTTATTTATTTCCCCAGCTTCCTCCCTGCCAATCATAGCAGGTTGACTACGTCTCTCTACTGAAGGCCACAACTCCTGAAAGGTAACCCTTGTCATAAAACTCTCTCTCCTCTCCCTCCCCCACCCTATGGGTTCCAGTAACCAACAGCTCCCCTTTCCCCTTCAGCCCAGGGATGGGAATGACCTCCCATTGTGTCTAGCCTCAAAGTTATGGTACCATCCTTTCCTGCTTTCCCTAACTGCCCCTTTGTAAATAGGCCCTTCTCAGCAGTCTCTCCTCAACTTCTTCAATTTGAACATTTCACTTGTTCTTTTCTGGGACTCTAACAGATAAATTTAATGAAAGTCAATAGTAAGTAGAAGTTAATTTGCATGTAGAAAATTAATTTTAGTTGTATGTCTAAATGTCCTAGGTCACTGTTCTCCTCCTATAGTGTGTGAATATTTTTCTCACCATTGCTTCCGTCAGTGACCAAAATTTTGACTCAGGGACTGAATCACGTAGAGACTAATTCTTAAACTTTGTCTATACCCAAAAGAGTTTTATAGTTTTCACTGTGGAAAACTACAAAAACTGATAACTGATCCTTAAAAGCAGCTTTAGAGACGCTCAATCTTAGTCCACAAAATAAAACCTAAAGGAAATAACGTACCTTTCTATCCTGGAAGTCAGTTTCAAATTTAAGCCCCCATCAAACTGGTAGGAAACAATCCCAGGGGTTCAGTGGTCATCCTTTTCCTCAGCTTGTATGTAAGTTCTGAGGGCAGAAGGGAGGTGAGTTTGTTGGGAATAGTCATTTGCCCACACAGTTTGCCAAAGAGATGGTCACTGTCTTGTCCTGGTGGCTCCCTGAGGTCCATTTTGTCATTGATGCTTCATGGTCCCAGGACACTAGATTCTGTGACAATGTCTCGGGCTTTAACCACCTAGATGCACATTCTGGGGTCTTGCTCCATCTGTAGGATGCTGTCAGGATCCCCACTTCTCTAGGGCCTACAACCTCTCTCCTTTCCTCCATCCAGCCCAAGAGAATGTTCTTCTAGTCTGCAGTGCGCACTTCTATGAACCCCTGCTTTTGCCAAGCCACTCTGCTTCTTTCTGCAAGGGACTTCCAACTTTCCTCATCCTTGTTGGATACTTTTAGTACTCCTTTGGGTTTGGCCTTTGAAAACAGAAGCTAGAAGGAATTGAGGTCTTCCTTTTAGACTTTCAACCTTGTCATTGACTTTGCTGAGATGAGACAAATGGGAAAAAAATTGATACAAATTAATCTCTCGAATATATCTAGTGGCTCAGCCAAAAGCAGTTAATTTGAGGAGGGAAAAAAAAAGCTATCACATGGTCCATGACTTTGCCTTCAGTATCTGCATTTGAGTTTTGGGAAATAGCAGAGTTTTAATTCAACCACACTTGACTGCCTCAGGCCATGGTAGTGTCTGAATCCTGTGATCCAAATATGACCGCTTATCAATATACGCACACCTGAATTAAACAACACCGTTCCACTCAATCATATGTTCTATTAAAAATATAATTTTCTATTGCATTAATTAATTTAAAATAATCTGCTGCTACTTATACTTGTAACATCATTTAAGAAAATATTTTAAAAGTAGCAAACCTTAAGTTCACAAATTTTATAAAATCTTGATCCACTTATTAATCTCAAAACTCCTACAGCCTTTTTCAACCAGAAAGAAGTTGTTTTTCCTTCTCAAAATAAATGGGATTTTCTCATGAAGTTGATTACCAGAATTGACTAATTATTAAATCATTAACCTTTTAATTCTTGTTCTAGCAGATTTCTAGTTCACCTCCAAAATAATCTTTAAGTTTTAAGAGGATTATGTGCTTTCTTCAGATCAATTTGCAACATTTTTAAACAGAAAAAAATGTTAATTATACAGATTTTTCTAAAGAGGTTTCATCATGTGATATTACCTACACACATCAAATTGTTTTTTTTTTTTCTTTCAACGTTTCAGCAATTGTGAACTCTTGGTCTCTGCCAGGCTAGCAAGAAATGTGAGGAGCTGTGTTCTGTGGCTCCACACTCAAGTCAGACCCAGCAGGCTTTGAAGGTGAGCATAAAAGGACTACATAAGGATTCTAATATTTAAGCCCAGCTGGAGAATGTTACAGACCCTGTAGAGCTCCTTTAAGACGTGACAGGATTCCTCGTATTTCCGGCTGTAAACGCAACCTTTTCAACCTCAAATATCCTGCAATCCTTCAAGTATTAAGAAAGTTTCAACCTTGGTCTTTTAGTATGTTTTACTTAACACACCTCCTCATGTCATCAGAAGACCTCCCCCAATCCCGTTACACTGCTCCACTTCTGACCGGAAAGAGCAGAATCTGAGCTGTGCCTGGGTTAGGCTCAGAGCCAAATTCCTAAGTCTATTAAGAACCACCCTAAAATGACCAATCACAAGAGAGTCCCATAGATCAAAAACCTCAAGAAATAGAACGGATCTTCAGCTGTCTTATAGCAAAAACATCCTCAAACCCCATCTTCTCCTGTGGATCTTAGAACGGACCAAGCAAAGTAAGTGGATTTGGTCAAGTCCACTCATCTTTGTTATATGTGCCCTTAACAGCAAGCACAGGTACTATTTAGTATGACTAGATGGCCAATGAGCTATGAAGGAATGGGGCTGTCTATGAAGTGCCTTTAAGGTGACAGGTAGAAATGAATATTCGTTATAATTTTTTAACACCCAAGGAACATTTGTCAAGCAAGATTCTGTCCTATTCAGAACAGGTATATCTTTCTCTGTATTTTCTGCCCTATGCAATTAGAGGCTATTATCCAATGATGACTATTATAAACCCAAGGCATTAATCATCCCATAGTTTTTCAGGGAAGATCTATGTAACTAATACCCCTTTCCTTAGTCATTAGCTGGCCTAGGAGAGACGAGATCATTTTGAGTCTCTGAAGTCTTAAAAGCAAACATTCACCAAATTCTTTCCACTTGTTTTGGGGCTTATTTACCGATTTAAAAAAAATCTTCCAAGTGTAACATTCCACAAACCCCACTGACATTGTTCTCCAAACACCTGGCTTAGTTGTCAAAAGGAAGAGAGTGGCGTGGGCAGAAGATTGAACTGAGTAAGCCTGGCCTGTTTTCATTTATGAAATCCCTTTCACTACTGAGCAAATGGAAAGGCAAGGCCACAGAGACTCCTTGAGGCATCAATCTGCTTGAATTAATGTGTTGCTACTCAGAATCTGATTGTGAAGCTTAAGAACTTGCATTTAAGGAGAAAACACCATGTGTGTCTGGGTATGCCGTGCAGATTGACAGGGAAACCAAGGCATGTGGTGGACTTTGCAGAGCATATCTGGACGCTATAAATCACCAGCTTTACACGTGTGACTTAGAATATCCATACAGAGGGAATGCAACCATTATTTCAATATTAGAACCATCTCCTCTTCCAGGGTATTTTTGCACCTAGCGTACTGAATTAATCATATATAAATCATTTTTCATGTATTTTATAGTTGTCATGTCATGTTCCAAAATGACTATTATTTGAATATATTCATGTACTTAGAAAGCCCAAAATTAACTAAAATTATCTTAATTAAAGAGAATTAAATAGATTTTTAAAGTGTTTAACACAGAATACCTACGCAAAATTTAATAGCTTTCCTTCCCAGCAGGAAAACACAGGGAAAATAAAAGGAAAACCGGGTCTCTTTGGATTTGCAATAATATATAATGCTTTGGAATAACTTTAATGGGAAATGTAAATACCCTTATGAAGAAAACTACAAAACTTTATTGAAGAACATTAAAATTTTTTTGACTAAATGAAAATATATATCACATACTTGGATGGAAAGAATGGTTATTTAACAAAGTCAATACTTGCCAAATTAACGTGAAGGCTTAATGCAATTCTAATCAAAATACCACTTTAACTTTTTCGGTAAAATGACAAAATGATCTTAAAGTTCGTCCAGAAGAATAAATAGGCAAGAATAACTAAGAACTGAAAAATAAGTGCATTGTACATCAGTAGTAGGTAAAACATAACACAACAAAGAAATAATAATGGCATTAGCACAAGAGTATAAAAACAGAGTTGACCCCTGAACAACTCGAGATTGAACTGCGCAGATCCACTTGTAGATGGATTTTCTTCTGCCTCTGCCACCCCTGAGACAGCAAGACCAACCCTTCCTTTTCTTCCTCCTCCTGCTCAGCCTACTCAAGACGAATACGGCAAGGATGGAGACCTTTATGATGATCCACTTCTGCTTAATGCACAGTAAATATATTTCCCTTCCTTATGATTTTCTTTGTAACATC
The DNA here is from genome assembly GCF_009828535.3 of Hylobates moloch. Taxonomy (NCBI): domain Eukaryota; kingdom Metazoa; phylum Chordata; class Mammalia; order Primates; family Hylobatidae; genus Hylobates; species Hylobates moloch. The sequence continues at coordinate 77,551,306 of NW_026652294.1, forward strand.
TTCTCTTTTCTAGCTTACTTTGTTGTAAAAAAAAAATACATAATATACATATAACATACAAAATATATGATAACTGACTGTTTATGTTATTTGTAGGGTTTCCAGTCAACAGCAAGTTATTGGTAGTTAAGTTTTGGGGGAATCAAAAGTTATACGTGAATTTTGACTGCGCAGGGGATGAGCATGCCTAACCTCTGTGTTATTTAAGGGTCAACTGCAATCAGATAAAATTGGCTACATAAACCAGAGACTGAACCTACTAATCTACGCTTTATTTAATATAAAAAATCTAGGGAGATGGCCTCACAAGTCAGTGTCGAATGTGCCGAGGTAGTTAGTTTACTCACTCGCCTGTCACTTGTGGTCACCCAATCTCATGCACATTTTCCCTATATTTCAATCATTTCCCACATTGTGAGGACTGCCTTCCAAAAATAATTTCTAGAAAAGTTCCTTCCCCAGTCAGATGCGGCTACATGTTCCTCAAAGGCTCCAAACATTTTACAGGTAAACGCAGCTGCGGAGGCAGCTGGCAGATCACTCACCTGGCCACTGCTCTGACGCAACTCTAGACGCAATTGCTGGAAGGTCGCCCCCCAGCTCAGTGATTTTGTGGCCACATGAGATCCTCAGTATGTGCCATGTCTGCTTAAATTAGCCACAGTGGATTCTGTTCTTTACAACTAAAATGCTAACTAATAAAACTTGGTTACTGATTTTTAATGAAAAAAAGCTATTCAAATCCACACCTCACACCACACACATTAAATTTCTGTAGATTAAGAGATAAATGTTTTTGCATCAAATCATTTAAAAACTAAAGAAAAATATAGATGACCTCTGAATAGAGAAAGACTCTCTAACAAGGGAAAACAAAAAAGAAAACAATAAAAAGGTAAATACATTTCAGCACTTAAAAATGTTATACTTCTTAGGTGAAAGGGTACAAACATACAGTAAGATAGAAGGAATAAATTCAACGGTTGATAGAGCAGAGTGATTTTACTTAACAAAAATGTATTGTGTTCGGGTGATGGACACCCTAAATACCCTGCCCTGACTTGATCACTTCACGTTGTATACATGTAACACAATTTTACATGCACCCTATAAATTTGTACAAATTTAAAAAAAATAAAAATCCATTGACAAAGGCTTTTTTAAAAAGTCAGGATGCAGGATCTGTAAAAAGAAGTAAAATGTTGTTCATTGTCTTTTTATCTTTGAGTTCTTTTGTTTCTAAATAAAGAAGGATGTACTCAATTAAAAAAAAAGGTCACACTTCTATCCCTCCAAGGGGGGAGTGTACAAAAGCTAACAAATATGTATTTGTTGGCTTATTTAGATATTTTTATAAAGATCACTAGTGGTTACATAAATGTAATAAAAATAAGATAGTTTCACCTATCAAGTTAGCAAAGGTTTAATAACAATAATAATAATAATTTTTGATTCTAATAAAAACATTCATTTACTCAATTTGCAGGAATGTGGATTGGTGCAAACTTTCTGGGATACAATCTCACAATATGTATATTAAGAGTCTTTAAAATATTTAGGCTGTACATGAAATGAGTAGTTCTAGAAATCTGTGTAAGGGAATAAATTATACTTTTCTATATTACTTTCATAAGCAAAAAATCAAAGGCATTACAGAGATACTAAATATAAGTTTAATGGAAAAAGAGGCTACAAGGAAATCTTCCAGCAAGACCACTAGTTCCCACCCAATACACTTAAAATTATACGATAACAAATGAAAGTAAAGAAGGATGTATTTAGTCCACAAGTCAGAAACCGAAGTAATTCAGTCCTTCAGGCACATCACACATATTCTCTCTCAGAAGCAGCAGAACAGGAAGGTACAGCTCACATGCCTTCGTGACCCAGGAGTGGTACAGGAAACGGAGGAAAGGTCGTAAATTACTCTGAGGATTTCCTCCCCTCATTGGCTAAGATGGGTGCTTAACGCACACTGCCCAGCATTTAACACTGGGACTATTCCAGAACACCCAGTCATATAGTCACTGTGTGATCCTGACATCTCCTCAATATTTATCAAATGCCATGCCAATAAGGCCTTTCCTCCTGTGGTAAGCTGGGATATTTTACACTGCTCAGATGTTTGTAGGGTGCAGCCTCTGGCTTAGTTTAGCCTCGACCACAAATATAATTAGCTAGAGAGTAAGATCCAAAATTTAGTATAAACTAAACCAATTTTAGAAACAAAAATAAGACATAATTCTGGTTATAATGAATCCATAAAGTATAGTAAAATATAGAATAATTGCCTCTTATCTGAATTAATAGTGTTGACACAATCACTTAAATCCGGAAGTTATTTATTTCAAGAACTGGACACCTGAATTTGAGATAATTCTCCAAAGACAATTAGTAAATTATCAGTTATATTCCCCATTTATAACTGTCTTGTATTTTTTTCATTATATTATTTTATTTTATTTTTTGTAGAGACAGGGTTCTCAATATGTTGCCCAGGCTGGTCTCAAACTTCTGGCCTCGAGTGATCCTCCCGCTTCAGCCTTCCAAAGTGCTGGGATTACAGGCATGAGCCACCATGCCTGGCCACTCATAATTATTATTAAGTTATTTCCTCGGTTATAAGACATCTGAGACATCTGGGTCAAGCATTTTCAAGATGCCATAAAATATCAACATAAGGCAGAAAACGTGAGGATGAAATGGTTCAAAGATGCAAATCTGAGAGACAGGGTATGGGTGAGTTTGGGAGGCGGGCACACACCGAGACGCAGGCTCTGGAATCGGAAACCACTCTGCTAAGAAGGGATGCACACTGATCTTTCCAGCCACACCCACATGTGGGGGAAACAACACCAGTGGTATCTTTAACATCCTCTAAGCACATAAAGGACAGATGCAAGATTGTTTTACTCGTTTTGGCAATTTTAAGTTTTCTAACTTTGAATCCTTGTAAAGCTAGAAGTGTCACTGATGTGTATCTATTAACTTTTAATGGTAGTCACCATGCCTATAAAGGTGGCCCAAGGTGATAAGATATCAGGGTTCAATTCCAGAGAGGTGTGGCTGCCACTTCCAAGGAAGGCTGCAGCACATGGATGACCCACTCCTGACCCAGGGATAGCAACAAAGAATAACGACACAGAGACAACCATGATTCCAAATGCCAAGATGTGCACCATGGTCCGACTAGAAAATAACTGATCGTGTTCTTTGTAACCATCCAAAGAAAAGACCACGGAGCTTAAGGTATATTCCATACATGTTTAAAAAGTCCATCTTAGTATTATTTATGAACACATGCAAAAAATCTATCCTGTGTACACACAATAGAGTCCATTAATTATTTTGTCAGTTAATGGAGAAATCAGTTCAGGTTGGGCCTTTTAGTCTAAGTAGAAAAGTCCCTCTCTCAGATGTAATCCTCACTAAAGGACAATATGTTTAAGAGATATTTTCTAAGGAAATCAGAAAACGCTGAGGCGAAAACCAGAAAATGTCAAGATCTTTCTCCCCCAAACCACTGCTTCTCCTCCCAACTCTACCATACTCCTCAGCAAGTTTTTCCCAATTCCTGCTCCCTTCCACAGGACCAGGTTAAGGACATGGAGACTGGCTCTTACCACAAAATAAAAGCCCTGTTGTAAGGGAGACCCACTGCGTTTTTAAGTCCCTGCTAGGTATGGATGCCACATTGGCCTGTTTCCACCCCCAGATGGCCCTCTCAGCTTCTAGAAACTAATTGTCTACGCTCCTAGTCACTCAGCCTTTCTCCTAAAGCTTCTGTACTCTGTGTCTGTTAAGTTCACCACTACTCACTCCATGCACCTGCATCAATCACAGCTTCCTCCCCCACCTGGTGGCAACTCCAACAACAAAAACTCTGGGAGGTCCCAGACTCAACCCAATTCCTGAGGCCATGAGAATGGAGACAACAAGGACATCAGCATCCTTGGAATCAGGAACTAAATCAATGGAATACAGCCAAGAAACCTAGTAAGTCTGTACAATATTCCTCCTAGTTCATCCCCCATCTCCCATCATGTTGGAGCTCTCCAAAGGGTAAGGTTTGTGCGTTGGTTTCCCCATTTAGCGCTTGTGTTACTCTCAAGCACTAGAGCCATGCCCATCATAGCCTGAGGCCTGAGAGCATGCATAGTTGTGAGCAGCCTTCTCCTTTTACTCATTCTGGCCACAGACAAATTACCTGGCACTAAGCAACTGCCATCTGGCTGGATTTGATCTATGCTGGTTATTCTCTGTGTGCTCCCTCACTTCCAACCACCCTCCACCCTTGTATGTCTTGCTCTGTGCCCCAGGAGGCTGACCTCACGGATTCGCTCATTGCTGTCTCCACATTGGGTTTGACCAGTGGGAGGCACCAGGAGGAGATGGAACAGAAGGAGAACAAGAGGTCAGGCTATTTCTTTTCTTTTCTTTTTTATACTTTAAGTTCTAGGGTGCATGTGCACAATGTGCAGGTTTGTTACATATGTGTGCAGGTTTGTTACATATGTATACATGTGCCATGTTGTTGTGCTGCACCCATTAACTCTTTATTTACATTAGGTATTTCTTCTAATGCTATCCCTCCCCCCTCCCCCCACCCCACAACAGACCCCAGTATGTGATGTTCCCCACCCTGTGTCCAAGTGTTCTCATTGTTCAATTCCCACGTATGACTGAGAACATGCGGTGTTTTTGGTTTTCTGTCCTCGCGATAGTTTGCTGAGAATGATGGTTTCCAGCTTCATCCATGTCCCTACAAAGGACATGAACTTACCCTTTCTTATGGCTGCATAGTAGTCCATGGTATATATGTGCCACATTTTCTTAATCCAGTCTATCGTTGTTGGACATTTGGGTTGGTCCCAAGTCTTTGCTATTGTGAATAGTGCCACAATAAACATAGGTGTGCATGTGTCTTTATAGTAGCATGATTTATAATCCTTTGGGTATATACCCAGTAATGGGATGGCTGGGTCAAATGGTATTTCTAGTTCTAGATCCTTGAGGAGTCACCATACTGTCTTCCACAATGGCTGAACTAGTTTACAGTCCCACCAACAGTGTAAAAGTGTTCCTATTTCTCCACATCCTCTCCAGCACCTGTTGTTTCCTGACTTTTTAATGATTGCCATTCTAACTGGTGTGAGATGGTATCTCATTGGGGTTTTGATTTGCATTTCTCTGATGGCCAGTGATGATGAGCATTTTTTTCATGTGTCTGTTGGCTGCATAAATGTCTTCTTTTGAGAAGTGTTTGTTCATATTCTTCACCCAGTTTTTGATGCGGTTGTTTGATTTTTTCTTGCAAATTTGTTTGAGTTCTTTGTAGATTCTGGATATTAGCCCTTTGTTAGATGGGTAGATTGCAAAAATTTTCTCTCATTCTGTAGGTTGCCTGTTCACTCTGATGGTAGTTTCTTTTGCTGTGCAGAAGCTCTTTAGTTCAATTAGATCCCATTTGTCAATATTGGCTTTTGTTGCCATTGCTTTTGGTGTTTTAGTCATGAAGTCCTTGCCCATGCCTATGTCCTGAATGGTACTGCCTAGGTTTTCTTGTAGGGTTTTTATGGTTTTGGGCCTAACATTTAAGTCTTTAACCCACTTGAATTAATTTTTGTATAAGGTGTAAGGAAGGGATCCAGTTTCAGCTTTCTACATACGGCTAGCCAGTTTTCCCAGCACCATTTGTTAAATAGGGAATCCTTTCCCCATTTCTTGTTTTTGTCAGGTTTGTCAGAGGTCAGATGGTTATAGATGTGTGGTATCAAACTATACTACAAGGCTACAATAACCAAAACAGCATGGTACTAGTACCAAAACAGAGATATAGATCAATGGAACAGAACAGAGCCCTCAGAAGTCAGGCTGTTTCTTCTCCACTCCCTCCATGGTCTGGGCCCCGTGTCTAGCAGTGGCTCTGCCCTCTTGTGATCACAACATTGGCCAGAGGCAGCTCCTCCCTAACAGCTCCTGCTCTCATGGGGCTGCAGAGACATCATTCTCTCTTGCTCCTTCAGACCTAGGGTGGTAACAACTCCCAGCTGTTGCTAGTTCCTGAGTACTCCATCTTCTCTGATTGGCTCCCTTAACTCTGTCCACACCATTCTCAGCTTTCCCTTCATCACTGTCTTGTGAATGATCTGAACTGGATTCTGTTTCTTGAAAGTTTCTCCCTCATTCATATCTACCACCATGTCTACCACCCCATTCCACATGCCTGATTCTTCATCCCCTACCTAAGCCTACTCTGCCCCATGGACAGGACATTTTGAGCCTTTCTGCATCCCACCAAGTGTGCCAGCCATGCTATACCCCCTAAGCATTGGACTCTACTCTGTCCAGGATGCTGCACTGAGATCTCTGCACACTTCAACTACACTAGCAAGACACTCAACTATGACCATGACTTCACTGTTTACCTGGATCATTTCTGGTCTGCAAATATCCCAATGCACACTATTCATGCACAGCCTGGTTGTAACCCACCTTGCACTCACCATCAATACAGTAGAGGTATCCCATTCTGGCTCTTCTTCATGTTTTGAAGACCAGCTATACCCTGACTACTAGTTTCCAAGTGCTGTTCAGGGTGCTACCGTATCCTCCCCTCCATCCTGCACTCTGTACCAGCCAGCCCCTGGAGCAGTCCCAGCACTGTCAGAGGGGATAAGGAGATGGGAACCATAAGACTTTCCATTGGATAATATCCTCAAATTCCATCAGATTCTGTATCCACAAAACTCAGCTATATTTGGGATCATATGTAGATGTGTCATGGTCTTGGGTGAGTTTGAAAGAGCTGATAATCTTACTTTTAGAATTCTAGGCTCTTTGGACTTAAAACCTTCCTCATCTTGCTACAGAGGTCTGCATGACTCATGCTGCTATTTGCCTCCCTCATCCAGGGTCTGACCTCACTCCCAGGGAGGCCCCCTCCACTCTGGCAACATCCTACCCCAGATGCCAAGCAAAACAAAATTTCTCCCACTCTCTGACAGCCTGCCTCCTGTCTCCCCAAGATACCACTCCCTTTCTTCCGAAAGAGCCTCCCAGCCCTCCCTCTCCAGAACATCAGCCCTCGTGCTGCGTAAATAATTTGTGCATCTTCCTCCAATACCTTTCCTCTTTTCCCTTGCCATTTTCACTCACATGCTGATGTCCAAAAAGATGTGGGGGTGGGGGAGGGCTCTAGCCAGGAGGGAAGAAGATACATTATCTTCCTGGCACTTTCTAATAGGGTCTTTTTCAAAATTTGAAGGGAGATACACAAGCTGGAACAAATTTCTTTCAAGCCCATTTAAGCTTTCTTGTGCTTTTTCCATTATCATTTTTATGGCGGAGATTTCAGTGAGGATTCACAGTGAGTCATTTTATGAGGTAGCTCCATCTGTACCATCTGCAGGCATGACTTTCCCATCACTCCAGACATTACGTATCTCCTTATGGCAGCCCGGACAGGGGGTGGAGATTGCCAAGCCAGGTCACATGCCAGGAGTCCATCACTCATCTGAAGGGGGTGGGCAGGGTCTGCTTACAATTAGGTTCAAGTCCTGGTTCTGCGTAATATGTCCCTCTGGCTTCAGATGCTTTCTTGCCAGCTCCCTGCTGGGCCCAGGATGAGCTGGGACTCTGCCTTCTTGGTTTCTTTCCTTCTCTATCTCTGATCCCCATCACACCTGCTTTCTTGCTCTCATTATCCGTATCTGTCTATATCTCTTTCCATCATCCCATCTCTGTCTCTTATTATACACCTCCCTCCATCTTTCTCCTTCCCCATCTTTCTGTTGCTCCATCTCTCCTCTGCCTCTCTTTCACTAGGCCTCATTCTTCATCTCCCTCCTCTTGTCCTTCCCTCTTTTCTGTCCTTTTCTCTGTGACTGGTCCTTTACAAGGAAAATTTTCAAATCATGCTAACATAGAATACAGCTGCTTCTCACAATGTAACCAGAATGCCAGGATGCAGAGCAAATGAATTTTAAAAATCCATCTCCCAAGAGAGAGAATCTCATGTTCAAAATGTTTTTAAGAAACGTCAGGATTTGTATATGGTGCTATTGCTGGATAAAACATATGCAAACTTTAGGGATGGGAGTGAGAAAGTCATTTGTGAAATGAGTATTAGGGAGAGGTCACCACTAAATCAGGAAGTAGAACTTCTCAGTACAGTCTTTTCAATGCTAATATGGCCCAAATTTTAATTTAGAATAAATATCCTGGGTGTCAATCATTTCTCCCACATTCTGTTCCATTCATTGTAAAACATCAGAACCAAAAATGAGATTGTGATTACGAATTTTTTCTATAACTCAATCGCCTGCATTTAATTTGCATCTTACTTGGGGAAGCTATATAAGTAGATAAACAAAGACTTCCAAATCTTCAACACTGTCAATTCAATTTAAAGGATTCCTAGTAATAAAAAAAAAAAGTCTGTCTTTACATCACTCGGTGGTACAGCCACTCTATTAAACAGATGAATCTACTTCGTCATTGACACTCACACTCACATGGTAAACCATCTAAACATCAAGGAAGGTTATTGGGACTTTTCTTTTGTCACACCACAAAGATATTCATACAGATGGCATGACAGATACTTGACATATTATCAAATTCAAATCAATATGTGCTCAAATCCTTACTTTGCTAACTTACATGTTATGTGGCAGTTAACTTTTAAAAGCTTCAGTGTCCTCCTCTGTAAAATGTGCACTATAGCACCTGCCCCATAGTATCCTTAGGAAAATCTAATGAAGTGCTGTCTCTACTCCAGCTAGAAGTTAGATCATGCCCAATGCCTTTTGTGTTTCTTAATAAGCTGCTCTATTAGGTACTATGAATTAGCCCTCGAATTAACAAAATCACCCAGTGATATAGATGGTTGAAAAACTGATGATTCCACTGTTTTAAAATTGTCTGACAGCCTTTCACATAATGTATTTAATTGTCTCACCCTTAGAACTGTCAATAACAGTAACAGCAGGAGCTAATACTTATTTAGGTAAGTTCTATGCTGCGTGTTTTATATGTATTGTCTCATTTTGTCTCATGACAACTTTTTATATGTATTGTTTTATATGTATTCTCTCATTTTGTCTCACAACAACTTTTAAAGTAGATGTTTTCCTCCTTTTTCATGAAACTAAGGCTCACAGTTCTTAAGTAATTTGCCTAATGCCACATGTACCTAGTCAGTGGCACAGCTGGAAATTTTCTGCTGTTGTTGTTGTAATCTCACCTTTTATTTTAGATTTAGGGGGTACATGTGCAGGTTTGTTACTTGGGTATATTTCGTGACACTGATGTTTGGATTACGAATGATCCCATAGCCCAGGGAATGAGCACAGTACCCAACTGTTAGTTTTTCAACCCCTGCCCTCCTCCCTCTCTACTGCCTCTAGTAGTCCCCACAGGTGGGAACTTAAACCAAGACTTTCAGACTCAGAGCCCATGCTCTGCTCCCAAGACAATGTGGCACAAAGGGGTAAAGTGACTACTGAACTCAATCATGACAGCTGATTTAGCTAATAAGTGGCTGAGGTATTTTTTAATCTATGGACAATCTAGAAACTGAACAGCAATGTCTAATTTAAACTCTCGGAAAACAGTGCCTTTCTCCATCACAAGGCCCGAACATCAACTCCAGCAAGATTACAAGACCATGTAACATGGAGCCCAAGTCCTGGCATTAAGTCCCAGTTCTAACTGCAAGCTGTGTGCCCTGGGTAAAATCATATCACCTCTCTGATTCTCAGTTTTCAAATGTTGAAACATAACTAGAATAAAAGTTGAGAATTGAACCAAATGGTATGTTAAGTGTACCTTTTACCTAAGTGTAAAGTATCTTCATTTTCCTATGTAGGTTTTCCAAACAATAGAGTGTGGAAAAACTGAGTCACCCTGAGATAAGTGTTAGGTTGAGAAATATTTGGTCTATGGGCCACTAGTCCAAGGCAAGAGCATGATATCTGCTATTATTACCGTTCAAAAACTCTACCCCAGAATGAATGGGGGGTCGGGAGGAACAGAACTTTTGACAACAGACCAGTAAGAAATAGAATGTAGATGTTAATTCACAATAGAAAAAGAAGCACAATTCATGGCAGGAAAAACAAATAAAAAGAAGTCTATTTTTTTCTATATATCAACATTTTTTGGCAGGGCATGGTGGCACATGCCCATAATCTCGGCATTTTGGGAGGCAGAGGCAGGAGGATTGCTTGAGCCCAGAAATTCAAGACCAGCCTAGGAAACATAGCAAGACCCAATGTCTATAGAAAATTTAAAAATCAGCTGGGCATGGTGGTGCACGCCTGTAATTTTAGCTACTCAGGAAGCTGAGGTGGGAAGATTACTTGAGCCCAGGCGGTTGAGGCTACAGTGAGCAGTGATTGCATCACTGTACTCTAGCCTGGGCAACAGAGCAAGAACTTGTCTCAAAAAAAAAAAAAAAGTAAAGAAATAGAATGTAGACATTATTTCATGGTAGAAAAAGAAGCAAAATTTATGGCAGGTAAAATTAAAAGTCTCTATTTTTTCTATACGTTAATATTTTGTATGTATTTTTATCTATTCAATAATGTCACATGATCACCTATGGAGTTTAACTTGAAATCTACTCCAAGACGTGGTAAAAAACATACAATCTAAGACTCTTGTGAAGTTTACTTCTCTTTGCCCAAAGATGGTCTATATCAGTCAACAACTTTTGGTGTCACTGATTCACCTGCTAACTCTTCATGGGTAGATGAGTCCCTTTTCTATAGCCCTTGTCGTTTTTCAGTTGGGAATTTCCAAAGGATTTGGAGTGCAACAAATGCTTTCCTGGACCCTATGTAGTGAGTTACCACTTTGTCATCATTCAGGATTCAACATGGACATGAGGCTAATGCAAGACATGGTCATATAGGTTCATGGTTGTAGAGCCATCTCAAAACAGAAAGCAAGGCTCTGCCTGTCCTTTCTATTGGTTTCAGGTGGGAACATTCACTTCCTAAATCATTTCTCATCGGAAAACAGCTGAACTTGGGTGTGGATGAGGAAAATGGGAGAGATGATAACCAACTGAACGGAAAGCTCTTCTCAGATGGCACCATCTGGTAGTGAAAGAGTAGGGGACTAGAGCTCCAGGCTCTGACCTGCAACTCTCTGTGGGACCTTGACTAGTCACTTAATTCTTCTGATCTCTGTCCTCTCATCTGTAGAATTACAGGACTCACCTAAATGGTCCCTTTCTAAGCCCAAGACTCTATCCAGTAATTTTAAATATACTCTAGATTAAGGAAAGCTAAAATACTTGATTTCTGATTAAGCCCTTTTTTATTATTTACTCCAACAGGCAAAGAAGATTCATCTTTTAAAAAAACAGATTAAGAAAAATTAACTTTAGCTCTGGAAAAAGTATAAAAATACCACTTTGCTCTACGTGACTATGTCAGTCCATGGTGGACAGTAGCATCAGAATGCCAAGAGCAAATTTAGCTCTGCAATGAAATACGGATTCAAACACATAGATTTTATCAGTCCCTAGCAAATCTTATTCCCCGTATATAACTTTCCTGGGATCTTCAGTGTATTCCTTAAACTGCAAAATTTAAAGACTTCCCAAATACTGCTTCTAGAAACAAATTTCACCCATGCAATGCCAGCAATACCAAAAGAAACTGCCATTTTAATTTTAATGTAAATGTTGTAGACACTCATCACTTCATTGCCTAGTGGCACAGAAACAGAGCTGGTACTTGAGATACCATTTTCCCTTTGTACAAGACGAACACTGGGTTCTTTGCTTAAAAATAGCTAAATTGATTTGTCCCCAGGACAGCATTTGATAAGAAGAAAAAAAAAACAATTTAACTGAGGGGAGTTTCTCTTTGCTTTAGGAACTGTTTTAGAGCATTTTCTTCTGCTCAAATTTCATTTCTCTAGTAGTAAGAATAGTAGTGTAGAATGTGAAAATACCACTAAAAATTAAGGCCACTTTGAAACCCAGGAATATCAAAAACCAAGCCCTTCCCACCTCACCTTAAGAGAGAACACAGGAAGAAGAAATCAGGATAGGGTTTTCTGATAGCTACTATATTTCAATAATGAGACAGATCAATATCTGAATCTTTATACCAAAAATTTCAGACCAATCTGTTGAGTAGGATAACAAATTACAAAGCACAAATGCCAGATTCCAACAGGCTTCTCATTCTTTGACTCAGATTTAGAGGCAAAGACTCATGATGGTAGTTTCATGTATTATTCAATGAGTAATACAATTTTAATGAGAAAAGCAAGAGAACAACAGAAAAGAAAGCAGCCTCCTAGTACACAGACACTTGGCTGCAGGCCAGACATACAGTCATTTGCAGCAATGAAGAAGTGGTCCATGTTCTCCCCACAAGTCTCATATGGTTGTATAAGCTCAACTGACAAAAGATATCAATTAAGCAATGGCTCCTTTCCTTGGCATCAACCACAATTTCAGAAAAGCTGTCTGTCATCTTCTTTGCAGCCTAAGTCTATGTACAGCAGCTCCACTCAGTGCAAGAGTCTGTGTGCTGGACACCAAAGGATGACAACAGAACTGGTTCTGCTTGACTCTCTATGAAGGTTGTATGAGCAAAGTTTGGAGTTCAGTACAGAAGCCCAGATGGGCAAAGGACCAAAGAAGACAAGGGCAGCACCCTGCCCGTTTGCAACACAAGTAATCTCTGTTTATCACAGCAAATCCAGGCAGGCTCATGTTTTAAAAAGCAAAGTCATCAAATTTTCACCACCTAGAGATGACCATCTTTGCATGTTTTTATATACCCTTCAAGAATTTATTTCCATATGAATGAGTATATACATGCATTTACTGCAAATAGAATAATAGCATATTTTATACATATATATAACATTTTAAAACTTAGTTTTCTGACTTAGTAGTATGTAATATTCTATATTACTTTTTAAAACTTCAAATCCCCTATTTTGCCACATTTAAGTTGTTTCCAACTTTTCTTTGTTCAAATGTATATACGCTCACATTTGCATGGCATTACATTCTGGAAAGACACATACAAAAATATCATACTATGATAAACATCTTTGAACATGCGTCTTTTCATGGAACATGCTTTTTCTGATTTTTTCCTTTGAAATATTACAAGAAGTGAAATTACAGCTTCCAAGACTCCGCACGTTTTTAAAGCTACTGAGACCTATCCCCAGACTGCCATGCATTTTTCTTCAAGGGGAGCCCCACGCTCAGCATGGTGGCATGCAGGATGCCCAAGACTGGATGCTAAACGGCATGCAAATCCCTACTGCCAAGAAGCCGATGGCAAGCAAATTGGAACACTTTCTAAAGCATTGAGGTGATTATTGCTTAGTGCCCAGAGATCTTTCAGCAATTTCATATAAAATATTCCTTCATGTCAGACCCATAATCACCTTTTCAAAATTGTGCCGTGGAGAGTCATGGATATGTATTCGGTGTGCAGGGCATAAATCTCTCTGATCTGTACTGCAACCTGCAGAGCTTCCCCTCCCACAGGAGCGGGGCTGCTCCAAGGCCAGCCAGGGCAGCTGAAAAGCATATGTTCTGGTCCCTGGTTCTCACCTCTTCTCCCCACCTCTCCCACACCCTTCCCCAGCTTCCTTCCACCTTTGGACTTGCACATTTCCCTTTGATAAATGCTTTTGGGAAAATATTTTATAAAATGCTGAACTATGCAAATCTGTCTTTCAAAGCAGTACCCACAATCAAACCTAAATATGTAAAGGAACTACTGCACCTATTCAGTGCCCAATGGAAATGCTAGAGGGATCACAGCCGTGAGGATTCGGTGAGTGCCGGCACAGAGCCCAGTCCTTTTCTGGCCTGGATCATTTGTCCAAAGAGCACAACACAGTGGCTCTGCCCTTCAGTTGAAAAGCATCTCACATGGACTGAGGCTGGGTAGGAGACAGACCAAGCAATGTCATTCCCCAAGAAGTTGGCATGGAAGTTGACGTATGAGGGGAGCTGTTCTCGTAGCCCTGGGATGTTCTACTGTCATACTTGACACCTCTTACTTCACCATGAAAAAAATAATCACTCTAAGTGCAAACAGCTTCCCAAGCCCTGGGCTAAGTATTAATAGTCTGGCTCCTCCAAAAGCTGCCAAGAGTCCCCGTTCAGGTCTCCCAGAGTCTGCTGCCTTGGGAGAGGCTTGGCTGCCCTCACTTACGTTACCACACACAGGCTCTCCAACCCTGGCTTATTCACATGCAGCATTTGCTGACATAGCAGCACATGAAATCGCTGGGCTGTTATTTCCATTGTGGTCTTGCAATCAGTGCCAAGTGACCTATAAGCTCCTGAAATGCATCCTGAGCCCTTGGCACAGGAGGGCTATTTAAAGTCCGTGTCTGTGTAGGACCTGGAGTGTTTGCTGAATGTCCTCGTGCTGTGAGCTTTGGCCACTGCCCATGGTTATTCTGAACTCACCCTTGTCAAAGCTCAGAGGCAGTTGCTGGGGGAGGGGACAGCTGCTAAGAACTTGGAAAGGACTGTACCTGTGTAGGGGCAGCTGTACAAAGCTACAGCTTTCATGGTGGTCAGGGAGGTAGGTAGGGTCTGGGGGCTCCAGACGCTGCTTAAAGAAAACACTGTCCCTAGTGAACTGATATCTTTCTCCAATCAGGCTCGTAAGAAGCAGTGAATGCTTTTATCTGTGCTCACCAGCTTCAGAGTGATGAAAAGTTGATCAGCAAGACCCTCACACTCAGAACAACCTTAGTCCCCAAGACGGTCACCTGAGAGTCCCAAGCCCACTAATGGGTTTGTAGACTGCAGTCACTACAGGCAGCCAGACATCAATGATAACAATAATAATTAGTGCATCTATGACGTGTAGAGTGCTATGTACTATTGTACACTTCTTTGTAAATGAAATTGTATGCAATTTTATGTAACCCCCCTAATACCTTTGTGAAACTAGTATATTATTCCTCGTATTACAGGTGACTATCCTGGGGCTCAGAGAGGTTACAGTGATGGTTCAGGTCACACAGCTAGTCAGTGACGGAGCTGGAATTCAAACCCAGGTCTAGCTGACTTGGAAGCACCTGCTCTTAACCTCTGCACCAGGCATATACCTACGTGCTCACTCACAGACAGAACAGAAGATAAGCACATTCAAAAGTTATTCCCATGTTGACACTCTTCTTTCTTATGGGCATTTGGCTCACGTCCTATCTTCACAGGGTTTACTGGACCATGTCATTTGAATGCTACCCCCATACCCACACCACCACCTGAGAAGCCCAAAGCAAAGTCAGCCTCTTTCATCGAAACCATTTCCTTCTTCATCTCTGACATGGAGCCATTATGCACGTCAACCAGGTATGAAACTACATAACCATATTTATCTAACCCTTCTTCCTCACTTCCATGCAGTCAAATAAATCCTATCTTTTCTCCTTCAAAATGGTTCTTCGAAGCTAGTAATCAAGATTTCCTTATTCCAGCTGCCTTGGGGCTGGGCTCCCTGTACCCAGCCCCCAGCCCCTCTGCTCTCTCCTGAATATATTTCCAGACCAGACTTCTTCAACAACGCTTCTGTCATTTCATATCTTGCCCTAGGCCTACAATCTCCTGACTATATTCCTTGGTCTGAGTATCAGGGCCCCCTATAACTGGACCCACCCTACCCTTCGCTATTCCTCAAAGATGCCCTCTGCCCTACCAAATAAAACCACCTCCACCATGCTCAGGGCAGAAGGCATTCTCTCCTCTGTACTTTTACTCACTCTAATCCTCTCACCAACAAAACCCACCCCAACAACCTACAGCATCACAATCCAAACCACTGTTCAACCATGAGGTTGATTTCATTGCCTCCATGAAACCTTCTTTTATTTCTCGCAACAAAACTGTCCTAAGTTTTCTCCGATCAGCACTTTTGGTCTACTCAACACAATTTCCCAGTTCCTCATAGTCTTCACTAACTGCTTCCTAAATCTTGGCCTCTTTGCCTCTCAACCAGATGTTACATTTCCTGAAAACCAGAACTATGTTTATTTAAAATTTCTTAATAAATACTTACTAATAAAATAACTAATAACACTGTTGTCACTTGACTATACAAAGTATATATTGTTGCATTTCACAGAAAACTTGGTGTATAGGGTTCAGTCAACACACCATTTCTAAACTAACTATGATAAAGTTAAAACAACTTTCTCGAATCAAGAGACTTGACTTGGCATGACCTTGTGTGAAACAGATCTTAGCCATTCGTTGGCCATACATTTAAGAGAACCAGTTGAGAGAAAAAGCCAAGCCAAGGCAATTTGGTCCTGTATCATGAGAAACATAGTGACCAGGTGATGAATATAGGTCCCAAGGCAACCTGCACTGACCTGGACACATGCTGAGTGCCCTATTCAAATTCTGTGTTTCACATGGTGACACTACTGATTACCCATGGGAATGGGATGAAACCAAGGAGGGGATATAGAAATGATTATAAATGGAAAAACCTTTGATGGAGTCAATATGTTCAGAGGCCTTTCCAATAAAAGGGACATTCTAACAAAAATCTGTTCTACGGTCCTCCCTGGGCAGAAGCATTCAAAGAAAGTTTTAGGTGAGGGGTGCAGGTTGTCCTAGTTTAACATGTATCTTAAGTATATATAAGTAGTAATTTCTCTGTCATTGATACAATTGCAGCAGACATTAAGTGTGTGTCTATGTCAGGAATGCTTTAGAAAGGATTCCTCCATTGAGTAGAAGCTACAGTGACAGAGTCCACTGGAGGCTCTATGACCTCTTTGCTGCATCACCTGGTTATATTGAGGAGATCCTGGAGTTTTCTTGCCTCCCAAGAATGTGATCATCATGACGTTCCAACAGGCACAGACCATAAGCTCTTCTTTTCTGAACCAGCCACAAAGAGCTAGAGAGAATAGAAAACTCAAATGCCTACAGGGGATAAGCAGGTAACTAATTGTCTGTATCACATTGCAAATAAAACAATAGAGTAGAATGTCCAGGGTAGAACTAGTATATCCAGGTATTGCTCAAAGTTATTCAAATTCCATTTATTTCAAAACTTTGTGCCAGGAAAACTGGAACAACTAGTTTGAAACTCTAAAACAGAGTACAGAATAAAGTATTAAAGGATTTTGCTTTATTTTGTTCTGTTTTGTTTTTGCTATGACTGCAGATCACTGTGATTAATAGCATCAACTGTGAGTCAGAATGACCGGGTTTAAGTACCAGTTCAGTTGTTTCTAGTTATTTCATTTCTGTGGACCTTAATTTCCTCATCTTTAAAATAGGGATAAGAAGTATAATTACCTAATTGGGTTGTTTTGAGGGAAAACATGAAATAATGTGTATTATGTGCCTACGGCACAGCTTAGCACTCTGTAAGCACTCAAAAATAAGTTGTAACTGGAAGGATATTCTAAATTGTATATTTGTTAGGAATTCCTAAGATTTTTCATAAACTATTCTTGAAGTTTAATTAGAACACAGTCATTACATTTTCCAAAAAAAGACTAAATATTATTTTGTAAGATATGTTGTACTTCATTCCAAGAATGGGTAGGATTCATAAAGTGTGGGCAGTACAGATTACATAAATCCAAAAGGGGTCACAGACCATGAGGGGCCCTTCCCCACTCGTGGGCTGAGCTGGGGGCCACATGTCAACCCTACAGCTCTGTCTCACCCACAGTCTCTGGATACAGCAACTTTACAGCAAAACCCCATTATTCGAATCTTGAGAGGCATTTCTAGTGTATGCCTGATAAAGCAGTGAGTCTTAACAGTTTAGTATAAATGTGGGTATTCAAGGGCTTTCTTACAATCTGGTCTACTGCAAATTCCATTTACGTTCAGAGAAAACCGAAACCTTCAAAAACAACTTAATTTAACAAAGATAATATGGCTGCTTTTTTTTTTTTTTTTTTTTTTTCCCCAGGCTGAATGTGTGGTGAGACTCGGTCACTGCAACACCCTGCCCCCAACCAGGTTCAAAGATTGTTCTGCCTCAATAGATGCCTGCCACTACACCCAGCTAATTTTTGTATTTTTAGTAGAGATGAGGTTTCACCATGTTGGCCAGGCTGGTCTCGAACTCCTGACCTCAGGTGATCTGCCCACCTCAGCCTCCCAAAGTGCTGGGACTACAGGCATGAGCCACCACACCCGACCAAGATAATATGGCTCCTTTTGCAATTAGTCCTTAGTGTATCATTTCCCTCTTAGATTACAGGAATCTCTGACGTTTTCAGAAAAAAAAAAAGCAGCAATATAAAAAGATCATTGATGTTAGTTGAGCTTACCCAAAATAGAGCAGCATTCCCTAAATCATAGTCCTCAGAAGACTTGATAACAAATGTTCTGCACAAAGAGAGGTCCATGATTAAATAATTTTGAGAAGTGATACATACTATAGAAATCCTCTTGAAAATACACAATATACATTAGTATAACAATGGCACCAACAATGCGTTAACTTGGCTTGATCTAGTATATTGACCACAAAACTCTATTCCTTGAAACATGTATATAATCACATTTACAAATGCCTTCTTGTGAGAGTCTCTTAATTTTCTTTCTCAAAATATTTGCTCTTTTACCACCTCTACTTCCAAAAAAGAATTTGAAGCAAATGCTAATGGGGTCAAAGAAAGTGACTTCTCTAGAGACCTGAAATTGTAAAACTTCAACCTTCTGTCTTTGCTACTCTTATTCCTATCCCAAAGTCACTACAAAACGTCAAAGACAGCATTAGCATACCTTTCTTGATCTTGCTCAATGGTATTGAAGTCTACATGTGTTCTGCGTAAATGATCACCTCTTCTCCACTGCTGATTATCTATGCAACAGTCCTTCCCACTTACCTGAAGCTACAGGACCACTTTCATATTTCTCCAGGTCAAATTATTCTAACCACTGCTCTATAATAAGTTGTAAGGGATACAAAGGTAGTAAAAGACATGCAGACCCTGACCTCATGGAGCATACCTTGTATTGGAGGATCCAGGTCGACACTTATGTGAGAGTCAGATAGGCTAAGAATTAACAAGCTGGGTGGAGCCAAGATGGCCGAATAGGAACAGCTCCAGTCTACAGCTCCCAGCATGAGCAACGCAGAAGATGGGTGATTTATGCATTTCCAACTGAGGTACCGGGTTCATCTCACTGGGGATTGTTGGACAGTGGGTGCAGGACAGTGGGTGCAGCGCACCAAGCATAAATCGAAGCAGGGCGAGGCATCCCCTCACCCAGGAAGCGCAAGGGGTCAGGGAATTCCCTTTCCCAGTCAAAGAAAGGGGTGACAGAGGGCACCTGGAAAATCGGGTCACTCCCACCCTAATACTGCACTCTTCCAATGGTCTTAGCAAAGAGCACACCAGGAGATTATATCCCGCACCTGGCTCGGAGGGTCCTATGCCCACGGAGCCTTGCTCATTGCTAGCACAGCAGTCTGAGATCAAACTGCAAGGTGGCAGTGAGGCTGGGGGAGGGGCACCCACCATTGCTGAGGCTTGAGTAGGTAAAGAAAGCAGCCGGGAAGCTCAAACTGGGTGGAGCCCACCGCAGCTCAAGGAGGCCTGCCTGCCTCTGTAGACTCCACCTCTGGGGGCAGGGCATAGCCAAACAAAAGGCAGCAGAAACCTCTGCAGACTTAAATGTCCCTGTCTGACAGATTTGAAGAGAGTAGTGGTTCTCACAGCACACAGCTTGAGATCTGAGAAAGGACAGACTGCCTCCTCAAGTGGGTGCCTGACACCCAAGCAGCCTAACTGGGAGGCATCCCCAAGTAGGGGCAGACTAACACCTCACACAGCCAGGTACTCCTCTGTGACAAAACTTCCAGAGGAAGAATCAGGAAGCAACATTTGCTGTTCACCAATATCTGCTGTTCTGCAGCCTCTGCTGCTGATACCTAGGAAAACAGGGTCTGGAGTGGACCTCCAGCAAACTCCAACAGACCTGCAGCTGAGGGTCCTGACTGTTAGAAGGAAAACTAACAAACAGAAAGGACATCCACACCAAAACCTCATCTGCACATCACCATCATCAAAGACCAAAGGTAGATAAAACCACAAAGATGGGGAAAAAACAGAGCAGAAACACTGGAAACTCTAAAAATCAGAGCACCTCTCCTCCTCCAAAGGAACGCAACTCCTCACCAGCAATGGAACAAAGCTGGAAGGAGAATGACTTTGACAAGTTGAGAGAAGAAGGCTTCATGTGATCAAACTACTCTGAGGTAAAGGAGGAAGGTCGAACCAATGACAAAGAAGTTAAAAACCTTGAAAAAAAATTAGATGAATGGCTAACTAGAATAACCAGTGTAGAGAAGTCCTTAAAGGACCTGACTGAGCTGCAAACCAAGGCACAAGAACTAAGTGACGAATGCACAAGCCTCAGTAGCCGATTCAATCAACTGGAAGAAAGGGTATCAGTGATGGAAGAT
>NW_026652294.1:77572170-77604376 GCF_009828535.3 Hylobates moloch
TTTTTTTTTTTTTGAGACAGTCTTGCTCTGTCGCCCAGGCTGGAGTTGAGTGGTGAGATCTCGGCTCACTGCAACCACCCTGACCCCCCAACCCAGGTTCAACAGATTGTTCTGCCTCAACTTCCCAAGTAGCTGAGATTACAGATGCCTGCCACTACACCCAGCTAATGTTTGTATTTTTAGTAGAGATGAGGTTTCACCATGTTGGCCAGGCTGGTCTCGAACTCCTGACCTCAGGTGATCTGCCCACCTCAGCCTCCCAAAGTGCTGGGACTACAGGCATGAGCCACCACACCCGACCAAGATAATATGGCTCCTTTTGCAATTAGTCCTTAGTGTATCATTTCCCTCTTAGATTACCGGAATCTCTGACGTTTTCAGAAAAAAAAAAGCAGCAATATAAAAGGATCATTGATGTTAGTTGAGCTTACCCAAAATAGAGCAGCATTCCCTAAATCATAGTCCTCAGAAGACTTGATAACAAATGTTCTGCACAAAGAGAGGTCCATGATTAAATAATTTTGAGAAGTGATACATACTATAGAAATCCTCTTGAAAATACACAATATACATTAGTATAACAATGGCACCAACAATGCGTTAACTTGGCTTGATCTAGTATATTGACCACAAAACTCTATTCCTTGAAACATGTATATAATCACATTTACAAATGCCTTCTTGTGAGAGTCTCTTAATTTTCTTTCTCAAAATATTTGCTCTTTTACCACCTCTACTTCCAAAAAAGAATTTGAAGCAAATGCTAATGGGGTCAAAGAAAGTGACTTCTCTAGAGACCTGAAATTGTAAAACTTCAACCTTCTGTCTTTGCTAGTCTTATTCCTATCCCAAAGTCACTACAAAACGTCAAAGACAGCATTAGCATACCTTTCTTGATCTTGCTCAATGGTATCGAAGTCTACATGTGTTCTGCGTAAATGATCACCTCTTCTCCACTGCTGATTATCTATGCAACAGTCCTTCCCACTTACCTGAAGCTACAGGACCACTTTCATACTTCTCCAGGTCAAATTATTCTAACCACTGCTCTATAATAAGTTGTAAGGGATACAAAGGTAGTAAAAGACATGCAGACCCTGACCTCATGGAGCATACCTTGTATTGGAGGATCCAGGTCTACACTTATGCGAGAGTCAGATAGGCTAAGAATTAACAAGCTGGGTGGAGCCAAGATGGCCGAATAGGAACAGCTCCAGTCTACAGCTCCCAGCATGAGCAATGCAGAAGATGGGTGATTTATGCATTTCCAACTGAGGTACCGGGTTCATCTCACTGGGGATTGTTGGACAGTGGGTGCAGGACAGTGGGTGCAGCGCACCAAGCATAAATCGAAGCAGGGCGAGGCATCCCCTCACCCAGGAAGCGCAAGGGGTCAGGGAATTCCCTTTCCCAGTCAAAGAAAGGGGTGACAGAGGGCACCTGGAAAATCGGGTCACTCCCACTCTAATACTGCACTCTTCCAATGGTCTTAGCAAAGAGCACACCAGGAGATTATATCCCGCACCTGGCTCGGAGGGTCCTATGCCCACGGAGCCTTGCTCATTGCTAGCACAGCAGTCTGAGATCAAACTGCAAGGTGGCAGTGAGGCTGGGGGAGGGGCACCCACCATTGCTGAGGCTTGAGTAGGTAAAGAAAGCAGCCGGGAAGCTCAAACTGGGTGGAGCCCACCGCAGCTCAAGGAGGCCTGTCTGCCTCTGTAGACTCCACCTCTGGGGGCAGGGCATAGCCAAACAAAAGGCAGCAGAAACCTCTGCAGACTTAAATGTCCCTGTCTGACAGATTTGAAGAGAGTAGTGGTTCTCACAGCACACAGCTTGAGATCTGAGAAAGGACAGACTGCCTCCTCAAGTGGGTGCCTGACACCCAAGCAGCATAACTGGGAGGCATCCCCAAGTAGGGGCAGACTAACACCTCACAGAGCCAGGTACTCCTCTGTGACAAAACTTCCAGAGGAAGAATCAGGAAGCAACATTTGCTGTTCACCAATATCTGCTGTTCTGCAGCCTCTGCTGCTGATACCTAGGAAAACAGCGTCTGGAGTGGACCTCCAGCAAACTCCAACAGACCTGCAGCTGAGGGTCCTGACTGTTATAAGGAAAACTAACAAACAGAAAGGACATCCACACCAAAACCTCATCTGCACATCACCATCATCAAAGACCAAAGGTAGATAAAACCACAAAGATGGGGAAAAAACAGAGCAGAAACACTGGAAACTCTAAAAATCAGAGCACCTCTCCTCCTCCAAAGGAACGCAACTCCTCACCAGCAATGGAACAAAGCTGGAAGGAGAATGACTTTGACAAGTTGAGAGAAGAAGGCTTCATGTGATCAAACTACTCTGAGGTAAAGGAGGAAGGTCGAACCAATGACAAAGAAGTTAAAAACCTTGAAAAAAAATTAGATGAATGGCTAACTAGAATAACCAGTGTAGAGAAGTCCTTAAAGGACCTGACTGAGCTGCAAACCAAGGCACAAGAACTAAGTGACGAATGCACAAGCCTCAGTAGCCGATTCAATCAACTGGAAGAAAGGGTATCAGTGATGGAAGATCAAATGAATGAAATGAAGTGAGAAGGGAAGTTTAGAGAAAAAAGAATAAAAAGAAACGAACAAAGCCTCCAAGAAATATGGGACTATGTGAAAAGACCAAATCTACGTCTGATTGAGGTACCTGAAAGTGAAGGAGAGAATGGAACCAAGTTGGAAAACACTCTTCAGGATATTATCCAGGAGAACTTCCCCAATCTAGCAAGGCAGGCCAACATTCAAATTCAGGAAATACAGAGAACGCCACAAAGATACTACTCGAGAAGAGCAACTCCAAGACACATAATTGTCAGACTCACCAAACTTGAAATGAAGGAAAAAATGTTAAGGGCAGCCAGAAAGAAAGTTCGGGTTACCCACAAAGGGAAGCCCATCAGAGCTGATCTCTCGGCAGAAACTCTACAAGCCAGAAGAGAGTGGGGGCCAATATTCAACATTCTTGAAGAATTTTCAACCCACAATTTCATATTCAGCCAAACTAAGCTTCATAAGTGAAGGAGAATTAAAATCCTTTACAGACAAACAAATGCTGAGAGATTTGGTCACCAGCAGGCCTGCCCTAAAAGAGCTCCTGAAGGAAGCACTAAACATGGAAAGGAACAACCAGTAACAGCCACTGCAAAAACATGCCAAATTGTTAAGACCATCGAGGTTAGGAAGAAATTGCATCAAATAATGAGCAAAATAACCAGCTAACATCATAATGGCAGGATCAAATTCACACATAACAATATTAACCTTAAATGTAAATGGGCTAAATGCTCCAATTAAAAGACACAGACTGGCAAATTGGACAAAGAGTCAAGACCCATCAGTGTGCTGTATTCAGGAAACCCATCTCATGTGCAGAGACACACATAGGCTCAAAATAAAGGGAGGGAGGAAGATCTACCAGGCAAATGGAAAACAAAAAAAGGCAGGGGTTGCAATCCTAGTCTCTAATAAAACAGACTTTAAACCAACAAAAATCAAAAGAGACAAAGAAGGCCATTACATAAT
The DNA here is from genome assembly GCF_009828535.3 of Hylobates moloch. Taxonomy (NCBI): domain Eukaryota; kingdom Metazoa; phylum Chordata; class Mammalia; order Primates; family Hylobatidae; genus Hylobates; species Hylobates moloch. The sequence continues at coordinate 77,575,742 of NW_026652294.1, forward strand.
GGTAAAGGGATCAATTCAACAAGAAGAGCTAACTATCCTAAATATATATGCACCCAATACAGGAGCACCCAGATTCATAAAGCAAGTCCTTAGAAACCTACAAAGAGACTTAGACTCCCACATAATAATGATGGGAGACTTTAACACGTTTAACACTCCACTGTCAACATTACACAGATCAACGAGACAGAAAATTAACAAGGATATCCAGGAACTGAACTCAGCTGTGCACCAAGCAGACCTAATAGACATCTACAGAAGTCTGCACCCCAAATCAACAGAATATACATTCTTTTCAGCACCACACCGCACTTATTCCAAAATTGACAACATAGTTGGAAGTGAAGCACTCCTCAGCAAATGTCAAAGAACAGAAATTATAACAAACTGTCTCTCAGACCACAGTGCAATCAAACTAGAACTCAGGATTAAGAACTCACTCAAAACTGCTCAACTACATGGAAACTGAACAACCTGCTCCTGAATGACTACTAGGTATATAATGAAATGAAGGCAAAAACAAAGATGTTCTTTGAAACCAATGAGAACAAAGACACAACATACCAGAATCTCTGGGACACATTCAAAGCTGTGTGTAGAGGGAAATTTATAGCACTAAATGCCCACAAGAGAAAGCAGCAAAGATCTAAAATTGACACGCTAACATCACAATTAAAAGAACAAGAGAAGCAAGAGCAAACACATTCAAAAGCTAGCAGAAGGCAAAAAAATAACTAAGATCAGAGCAGAACTGAAGGACATAGAGACACAAAAAACCCTTCAAAAAATCAATGAATCCAGGAGCTGGTTTTTTGAAAAGATCAACAAAATTGATAAACCGCTAGCAACACTAATAAAGAAGAAAAGAGAGAAGAATCAAATAGACGCAATAAAAAATGATAAAGGGGATATCACCGTCAATCCCACAGAAATACAAACTACCATCAGAGAATACTACAAACACCTCTATGCAAATAAACTAGAAAATCTAGAAGAAATGGATAAATTCCTCGACACATACACCCTCCCAAGACTAAACCAGGAAGAAGTTGAATCTCTGAATAGACCAATAACAGACTCTGGAATTCAAGCAACAATTAATAGCTTACCAACTAAAAAAAGTCCAGGACCAGATGGATTCACAGCCGAATTCTACCAGAGGTACAAAGAGGAGCTGGTACCATTCCTTCTGAAACTATTCCAATCGATAGAAAAAGAGGGAATCCTCCCTAACTCATTTTATGAGGCCTGCATCATCCTGATACCAAGGCCTGGCAGAGACACAACAAAAAGAATTTCAGACCAATATCCCTGATGAACATTGATGCAAAAATCCTCAATAAAATACTAGCAAACCGAATCCAGCAGCACATCAAAAAGCTTATACACCATAATCAAGTCGGCTTCATCCCTGGGATGCAAGGCTGGTTCAATATACGAAAATCAATAAACGTAATCCAGCATATAAACAGAACCAGGGACAAAAACCACATGATTATCTCAATAGATGCAGAAAAGGCCTTTGACAAAATTCAACAACCCTTCATGCTAAAAACTCCCAATAAATTAGGTATTGATGGGATGTATCTCAAAATAGTAAGAGCTATCTATGACAAACCCACAGCCAATATCATAGTGAATGGGCAAAAACTGGGAGCATTCCCTTTGAAAACTGGCACAAGACGGATGCCCTCTCTCACCACTCGTATTCAACATAGTGTTGGAAGTTCTGACCAGGGCAATCAGGCAGGAGAAGGAAATAAAGGGTATTCAATTAGGAAAAGAGGAAGTCAAATTGTCCCCATTTGCAGATGACATGATTGTATATCTAGAAAACCCCATCATCTCAGCCCAAACTCTCCTTAAGCTGATAGACAACTTCAGCAACGTCTCAGGATACAAAATCAATGTGCAAAAATCACAAGCATTCTTATACACCAATAACAGACAAACAGAGAGCCAAATCATGAGTGAACTCCAATTCACAATTGCTTCAAAGAGAATAAAATATCTAGAAACCTTAACTTACAAGGGATATGAAGGACCTCTTCAAGGAGAACTACAAACCACTGCTCAATGAAATAAAAGAGGATACAAACAAATGGAAGAACATTCCATGCTCATGGATAGGAAGAATCAATATCATGAAAATGGCCATACTGCCCAAGGTAACTTATAGATTCAATGCCATCCCCACCAAGTTACCAATGACTTTCTTCAGAGAATTGGAAAAAACTACTTTAAAGTTCATATGGAACCAAAAAGAGACCGCATCGCCAAGTCAACCCTAAGCCAAAAGAACAAAGCTGGAGGCATCATGCTACCTGACTTCAAACTATACTACAAGGCTACAGTAACCAAAACAGCATGGTACTGGTACCGAAACAGAGATATAGATCAATAGAACACAAAGGAGCCCTCAGAAATAATACCACACATCTACAACTATCTGATCTTTGGCAAACCTGACAAAAACAAGAAATGGGGAAAGGATTCCCTGTTTAATAAATGGTGCTGGGAAAACTGGCTAGCCATATGCAGAAAGCTGAAACTGGATCCCTTCCTTACACCTTAGAAAAAAATTAATTCAAGATGGATTAAAGACTTACATGTTAGACCTAAAACCATAAAAACCCTAGAAGAAAACCTTGGCAATACCATTCAGGAAATAGGCATGGCCAAGGACTTCATGACTCAAACACCAAAAGCAATGGCAACAAAAGTCAAAAGTGACAAATGGGATCTCATTAAACTAAAGAGCTTCTGTACAGCAAAAGAAACTACCATCAGAGTCAACAGGCAACCTACAGAATTGGAGAAAATTTTTACAATCTACCCATCTGACAAAGGGATAATATCCAGAATCTACAAAGAACTTAAACAAATTTACAAGGAAAAAAACAAAAAAACCCATCAAAAAGTGGGTGAAGGATATGAACACGCACTTCTCAAAAGAAGACATTTATGCAGCCAAAAGACACATGAAAAAATGCTCATCATCACTGGCCATCAGAGAAATGCAAATCAAAACCACAATGAGATACCATCTCATACCAGTTAGAATGGCCATCATTAAAAAGTCAGGAAACAACAGGTGCTGGAGAGGATGTGGAGAAATAGGAACACTTTTACACTGTTGGTGGGACTGTAAACTAGTTCAACCATTGTGGAAGTCAGTGTGGCGATTCCTCAGGGATCTAGAACTAGAAATACCATTTGACCCAGCCATCCCATTACTGGGTATATACCCGAAGGATTATAAAACATGCTAGTATAAAGACACATGCACACGTATGTTTATTGCAGCACTATTCACAATAGCAAAGACTTGGGACCAACCCAAATGTCCAACAAGGATAGACTGGATTAAGAAACTGTGGCACATATACACCATGGAATACTATGCAGCCATGAAAAAGGATAAGTTCATGTCCTTTGTAGGGACATGGATGAAGCTGGAAACCATCATTCTCAGCAAACTATCGCAAGGACAAAAAACCAAACATCGCGTGTTCTCCCTCATAGGTGGGAATTGAACAATGAGAACACATGGACACATGAAGGGGAACATCACACACTGGGGCCTGTTGTGGGGTGGGGGAAGTGGGGAGGGATAGCATTAGGAGACATACCTAATGTCAAATGACGAGTTAATGGGTGCAGCACACCAACATGGCACATGGATACATGTGTAACAAACCTGCACGTTGTTCACATGTACCCTAAAACTTAAAGTATAAAAAATGAAAAATAAAAAAATAAAAAGAAAAGAAAAGAAAAAAAGAAGAATTAACAAGCAAACTCTATGACAAGATCTGAGATGTCTCCCTTCATTTTTTGATTGAGTTTCTGCATTGCATTTTCAGTGGAACAGCTTAAAGATCAATATGTTTCCCAGGCAAAAATAACCTCTGTCAGGGATGAGTAATGGGCACATCAGCCCTCCAGGCATCAATGACATGGTTAAACCTCCACTGCCTAACTAGAGAAATGTGAAAGTTTTGCATTCCTGAGAGTCTCTATAAGCAACACGTTTCTCAAATTCACCCAAAACTGGCTTTGCTTCCAGAAGGACTCAGGGGGCAACAGCTTAACTGGTGGCATGGTCTAGAAATCAACTGTGGGCTAATTAACTGGAAATTTTGTGTTCAGGCAGTTTGAATAGAGTTTGGGGTGGTTCAGTTTGAGTTCGGGGCACTCCCTATGTACGTCAGCCTATGAGACCTCCAGTGTTTGGTGTGTGACTTTGGGGGTTGGTGGGGGTTTATGATGGTGAGGGAATATTCATTCATAACTTAAATATGCAGAGCAAACACAGTCCTGAAATTGACCATGCTCATCAAAAACTACCCTTAGTGTTTAAAGGTACACTAAGTGGCCCTACAGTCCCCCATCCCTGGAATAGCTAGGGAACGGCCTGGGAGGAAGCCAAGGACAAGAATACCAGGGACTCTGTCACTTCATTTGGAGCAATTATTAGATGAATATTGAAAAGGTTCTGGCCAGGTGCGGTGCCTCACGCCTCCCAGCACTTTGAGAGGCCAAAGCAGGCAGATCACCTGATGTCAGGATTTCGAAACCAGACTGGCCAACATGGTGAAACCCCATCTCTACTAAAAATACAACAATTAGCTGAGCGTGGTGGTGCGTGCCTGTAATCCCAGCTATTTGGGAGGCTGAGACAGGAGAATTGTTTGAACCAGGGAGGCGGAGGTTTCAGTAAGCTGAGATCGTGCTGTGGCACTCCAGCCTGGGCAACAGAGCAAGACTCCATCAGAAGGAAAGGAAGAAAGGAATGAGGGAGGGAGGGAGGGAAGGAAGGAAGGAAGGAAGGAAGGAAGGAAGGAAGGAAGGAAGGAAGGAAGGAAGGAGAGAGAAAGAGAGAAAGAACGAAAGAGAGAGAAAAGGTTCTATATGATTTATGAAACAGTATCACAAACACTGTTTAATCTCACAAGTATCCTTTGAGCTGGGATCCCTGTCTCCCTTTTACAGACAGAGCAACACAGCTCAGAAGCACAGATAAAATGGTTTTAACCACGATTCTACAATTCATGCACAGCAGAACTGAGACCCAAACACAGATCCTCCTGGATTCCAAATTCCATGCTCTTTCTCTCTTTCTACCATTTATTATCTCTGCTCCTACAGGTGGTAGCAAATAAGACCAGTCAAAAATTAGAGAGGAAAAGACAGAAAAGGTTTCCCATGCTCCCTAAACCACTGCAACAAGTGGCATTTCAGTGTCAGTGAGCAGGAGACAGCTCTGGCATGCTTGCAGCTCATGCAGTCCTCCAGATCTGCCTCACTATCCATGATGTCCCTTGATCCCAAGGAGAAAACCCTCCATTTCAAAATCATATAGGAATCGTAAGTACATCCAGACAATGGAATCATATTCAGCACTAAAAAAAAAAAAAAAAAAAAAAAAAAAACCCAATGAGCTATCAAGCCATAAAAAGACATAGAGAAACCTTAGATATATATTACTAAGTGAAAGAAGCCAATCTGAAAAGGCTACATACTGTTTTAGTCAAACATGACATTCTGGAAAAGGCAAAACTATGAAGATAGTAAAAGGATCAGTGATTGTCAACGGTTACAGTGGAGAGACAGGTGACTAGGCAAGACACAGAGGATGTTTAGGGCACTGAAACTATTCTGTATGATATTGTAGTGGTGGATACATGTCATTATAGATCTTTCAAAACTCATAGAAGGTACAGCAACAAGAGTGAACCCTACGTAAAGCATGGACTTTAGATGATAATGACATGTCAATGTAGGTTCATCGATTGTAACAAATGTACCAGTCTGGAGAGGATGTTGACAATGGGAGAGGGGAAAGGCAGTTCCAAGATGGCCGAATAGGAACAGCTCCAGTCTACAACTCCCAGCGTGAGCGACGCAGAACACGGGAGATTTCTGCATTTCCAACTGAGGTACCGGGTTCATCTCAGTGGGGCTGGTTGGACAGTGGGAGCAGGATAATGGGTGCATCCCACAAAGTGTGAGCTGAAGCAGGGTGAAGCATCGCCTCACCCAGGAAGTGCAAGGGGTCAGGGAATTCCCTTTCCTAGCCAAGGGAGGGGGTGACAGATGGCACCTGGAAAATACTCCCACCCTAATACTGAACTCTTCCAACAGTCTTAGCAAACGGCACACCAGGAGATTATATCCCGCACCTGTCTCAGAGGGTCCCACACCCACGGAGCCTTGCTCACTGCTAGCACAGCAGTCTGAGATTGAACTGCAAGGTGGCAGCGAGGCTGGGGGAGGGGCGCCCGCCAATGCTGAGGCTTGAGTAGGTAAACAAAGCAGCTGGGAAGCTGGAATTGGGTGGAGCCCATCGCAGCTCAAGGAGGCCTGTCTGCCACTGTAGACTCCACCTCTGGGGGCAGGGCATAGCCAAACAAAAGGCAGCAGAAACCTCTGCAGACTTAAATGTCCCTGTCTGACAGATTTGAAGAGAGCAGTGGTTCTCACAGCACACAGCTTGAGATCTGAGAATGGACAGATTGCCTCCTCAAGTGGGTCCCTGACCCCCGAGTAGCCTAACTGGGAGGTACCCCCAAGTAGGGGTAGACTGACACCTCACACAGCTGGGTACCCCTCTGAGACGAACCTTCCAGAGGAACGATCAGGCAGCAACATTTGCTGTTCAGAAATATTCGCTGTTTGGCAGCCTATGCTGCTGAAACCCAGGAGTGGACCTCCAGCAAACTCCAACAGACCTGCAGCTGAGGGTCCTGACTGTTAAAAGGAAAACTAACAAACAGAAAGGGCATCCACACCAAAACCGCATCTGTCAGTCACCATCATCAAAGACCAAAGGTAGATAAAACCACAAAGATGGGGAAAAAACAGAGCAGAAGAGCTGAAAATTCTAAAAATCAGAGCACCTCTCCCCCTCCAAAAGAACGCAGCTCCTCACCAGCAATGGAACAAAGCTGGATGGAGAATGACTTTGACGAGTTGAAAGAAGAAGCTTCAGACGATCAAACTTCTCCAAGCTAAAGGAGGAAGTTCGAACACAACACAAAGAAGTTAAAAGCCTAGGAAAAAGATTAGACGAATGGCTAACTAGAATAACCAGTGTAGAGAAGTCCTTAAATGACCTGATGGAGCTGCAAACCATGGCACGAGAACTACATGACAAATGCACAAGCTTCAGTAGCCGATTTGATCAAGTGGAAGAAATGATATCAGTGATTGAAGATCAAATGAATGAAATGAAGCGAGAAGGGAAGTTTTGAGAAAAAAGAGTAAAAAGAAATGAACAAAGCTTCCAAGAAATATGGGACTATGTGAAAAGACCAAATCTACGTCTGATTGGTGTACCTGAAAGTGACGGGGAGAATGGAACCAAGTTGGAAAACACACTGCAGGATATTATCCAGGAGAACTTCCCCATCCTAGCAAGGCAGGCCAACATTCAAATTCAGGAAATACAGAGAATGCCACAAAGATACTCCTCGAGAAGAGCAACTCCAAGACACATAATTGTCAGATTCACCAAAGTTGAAATGAAGGAAAAAATGTTAAGGGCAGCCAGAGAGAAAGGTCGGGTTACCCACAAAGGAAAACCCATCAGACTGACAGTAGATCTCTCGGCAGAAACTCTACAAGCCAGAAGAGAGTGGGGGCCAATATTCTACATTCTTAAAGATATGGGAGAGGATATGCACATGTGGGGTAGGAGGTATATGGGAAATCTCTCTACTTTTCTTTCAGTTTTGCTGTGAACATAAAACTACTCTAAAAAATAAAGTATATTTTTTAAAAGGAGTAGGTTGGCATACCCAATTTGTCCCAAAAAAATACTTAAAAATTCTCCAATGACTGACTTGTGTGTCAATTTTTTAATTTAATTAGTAAGTAAAATTTCAAACTCAAAATGAAAATTGTATGAGCATCATCATAGAACCTCATCCTCATTTCTAATTAGAAATCTCACATCTTCCCAGGAGAGCTAGACCCTTCTGAGGATCTGCCCCCAAAATTTGGAAGGTCTTTTCCCAGTCTGGGGAATGGAGGTGAATATTCTAGTGGAAGTGAGTTGTTGCAGTTAGAACATTACCCAAATATGGAGCCATTCAGGTGGTTGTGCTCCCCTTTGCGGTATCACCCTGAGCCCCAAGATTAGCAGGAGCGTCTGTGGACTTGTCTTCTGGAATTGGAAGCACATTTCCATTTGTATGAGTCATCCTAGTCCAGCCAGCATCTGCTGCTCCCACCAGAATACGGATTCCTCTTCCCTCCCTCCCCACTCACTCCTGGAAAACACCTCCTGATTGTGGATGGTGCCCATGAAAGGAGGAGGAGGAGGAGGAGGAGGAAAAGAGTCACCTTCCTGACCCTACAAGCAATCTGTTCACACCTGGCAGCGTGAGCTTTGATTGTCCTCAACTCAGGTTGTATAACTACAGATGTCTCTAATTTTCACAAAGTAAAGGAGCCCTTGTCTGGAATAAATGAGATAGATAAATTAGACCAGGGAAGGGAAAAAGTCAAAGGTGTCTCCCCTACTTTTCATCTGAGGCGATCTGGGTGCTGTAATCTATTGTACAAATGTCTGCACACAGCATGCCAACACTTGCTTGTAAACTCACAAGAGAAATATCACCTGGAGACAATGAATAATGCCTGTTCCATGCCTTTCACCCCAATATACTTTTTGTTTTGAAGGCATCATATGGACTAAGTTAGTAACACCCATCCTCACGTTTTCAAGCCGCTATCTCCTCCTAAATCATCTCTCTTTGGAACTTGACAGGTTATCACACCTTGTCTCATTTCATGCTGCAGCTTCCCACAAGCAGATTAGTCTTGCTTCACAAATCACAGGCTCCTTTCCTGAGTGAAACACCTTCAAAATCACAGTGACTTCCCCCCAGGGGTCTCAAAGTTCTTTTTTCCAAGGTCTATGCTGTTCCACCAAGGGGCTGCATTGTTCTGAAGCGCCACGCCTTGCTTCATCTCCTTGGCTGATGGTATTATCATAAAACAGCCAGAGAAGAATTTGCCAAGCCAGTGATAACTTCATCTCTGTGTTTAACAGGGTGTCTTCTGGGCAGGGCTCCAGGCTGCCTCAGGCTTGTGAGCCTTCAGAGGGGCAAAGCAATGCCTAGAGCTGCTGTCACAGGTCTGAGGTGCAGAGAAAGAAGAGAAACAGATTTTCAGCACTATCCTAGTGGTTCTGTAGTTTACAAAGTTCAAGCACAACTGCTTGTGATTTCCTGACTCATTCCAAACCGTGGATAAACCAAACACAACCAGATGTGGCAATTTCTGTGTAAAAAGACACCATGAAGGATCAGGGAATTTGACTGCTTCTCTCATGTGCTCCTATGATATGCTTCATAATTGTAGTGGCCATCTGTTGCTTCTGCCTGCTCAGTATCCATTCCTTTGTCTTATGCCATTATCACCTTTATTTTTCCTGGAGGATCACATCTTAGTTGATGCAATTTGGGTAGAGCCTACTTCATGGTCCTAGTACTCAAGGAGAACATTTGACCAGGACTCAATGAAGAGAAGACTCCATCATCCTGGCCACAGTGATTGATTCAGGGCTAGACATGTGGCCCATGTCTGAGAACTTCTTCAGGAACTATTGGGAAAAGATGTTTCCTTTCTACTGGGTTTGCTAAGCTGGTACAATGTAAATCTGGATCTGCTGGTGGACATCTTGCAGGGGAAAGATCCTACGTGAGAACGGTGCCCTTAACGAATGAAGCACTGTCAAAAGTGAGAGACAGATATGAATATACTGCTTGACACCTGAATACAGTCATGCCTAAAGTCATTCTCACATTTTAATCATAAGACCCATTACATTTCATTTCTTGCTTAAGATGGTTTTATCTAAGTTTCTATTTTGAGAATAAAAGTTCTGATAAATATGCTACCCAACAACAAAAAGGAAATAAAAGGTGTCAGGTGTCTCAAATAATTCATGCACTGATTCATTTTAAAAGCATATATTGGCCAGGTGTGGTGGCAATGCACCTGTAGTCCCAGCTATTCAGGAGTCTGAGACAGGAGGATCACTTGAGCCCAGGAGTTCAAGTCCGGCCTGGGCAAAATAGGAAGACCTTCTCTTTTTTTTTTTTTTTTTAAGAAAAAAGCATATATTAAATACCTAACCTATACCATGCTCTATGTTTGGTAAGGGACACAGAGACAAATAAGGCACAATCCTTGCCTTAAAGGTTTACAGTCTAATATCCAATTTGGCAATCAAATCATTGGCATTCAAGAGTTTCAAGAATTCAAAGGACACTGGGGATTCTTGAGCTTACTTTTATTAAGAAATTAAACAGCATGGATTTGCACAAGGACCCAGTGACTTCATATAATCCAGATTATGTGCCTTAGTACTTCTGCCTCAGCCTCCCAAAGTGCTGGGATTACAGGCCTGAGCCACCGCGCCTGGCCCACAGTGAGCCTTTTAAAAAGCAAGTCAACACTGTCTCCTCTGCCAGGAAACCTCATCCCTAACATCTACACAGATGTCTTCTGGGTCTTGGCTCAAACCTCACTTTTAAGTCAGGCCTTTACTGGTCACTCAATTTAAAATTGCATCACCCACAGAAAAAGTAAAACAAACAAACAAAAAAAAAATGCATCAACCTCTCCATTTAGTCTCCATAACATGAATTGCCAAGTAACATATTATGTCTTTTATTCATTTTTGTTTGTTAATTTATATTGCCAGTCTCTTCTAACTAGAATGTAAGCTCCATCATGGCAATAATTTTTATCTGTTTTGTTCAGTGTTTTAAACTGAGAACCTAAAAGGGTGCTTTGCACTCAATAAATTTGTGATTCAATAGTAAAGCCATGGAATCAACCTAGATGCCCATCAACAGCAGATTGGATAAAGAAAATGTAGTATATATACACTATGGAATACTATGCAGCCCTACAAAAGAACGAAGTCATATCCTTTGTAACAACATGGATGCAGCTGGAGGCCATTATCCTAAGCAAACAGCACAGGAACCCGAAAACAAATACCACTTGTCCTCACATGTAAGTGGGAGCTAAATACTGGGTACACATGGACATAAAGATAGGAACAATGAACACTGGAGACTACCAGAGTGGGTAGAGAGGAGATGGGGATAAGGATTGAAAAAGTACCTCTTGGGTACTATCATCCTTTACACCTCAGAACTCAGCATCATGCCGTATACCCATGTAACAAACTTGCACAGGTACACTCTGAATCTAAAATAAAAGCTGACATTATTAAAAATAAATAAATATGTGATGAATGAATGAATGAATGAATGAACTGATGTTCTTTTAGAGGAGGAGCCAGTAACAGAAAACAGTTGGTGCAGATTAATTCTGGGACCAATGCCCAAAAGAGAACACCCTTTAGCACCTGCCACCTAGATCTTCTGAGCTATTCTATCTTCCCTAAGGCCCAGTTCTTCTGCCTTTCTTTCCGTTCTTTGAGCTACCCATATCTGACCAGTAAACTTTCCATGTTATGTTAGCCAAGATCAGTTTCTGTTGCTTGCAACCAAAGATTCCTGGCTGATTCCAGGAGCTGAACGAACATGTAAGCCCTCACTACACCATGACCACTGTGACAATGCACAGAGATGCGGTAGTCTAATAAGGCTTTAAATGCAAATGGCATAGGGAGAGTTGTTTATAACTTGAATTCACCAAAAATAATAAAAATAAATGTCTTTACTCTGTGTCTTTCCTAAAATGAACATTATCCTGCTCATTTTAAACCAGCAAGACCTTGTTCATTTGCTAAATGTATCTTTTCTTCATAAAACAACGTATTTGCATAAATATTCTAAAGAGATTCATGAGGTGATACTAAACAGGAGATTCGTGAATAGAGCAGAATACCTTCACCACAATGTTAGAACAGAGATGATCAGACATGAGGGATATGAAAAACAGCATAGACCTTTAAATATATTTGATTCCAATTTTTATGTAAAGTGGGAGAAGAAGAAAAGGAGATACACCAGAACATTAATGGTGGCTCTGTCTAGAGAGAGGAATGATGATGATTTATATTTTATTATTTATCCCTTACTGAGTTTTTACAAGTTTTCTAGTTAATGAACAAGTATTCCTTCGGAATTCAAAAGACAAATATTTTTAAGAGGTGTGAAAAGAGTCTGAAAACGGCACGCCCTTTAGTAAAACCTCCCAGCTACTAGCAAAAAGTCACGGGAGATAAAATGAGACCCTCACCTTCAGAAAGTCTTTTCCTTCTGCATAGCACCACAACATGGGCAAAAAGGAGAAGAGGAAGTAGGAAGGGGAATAGATAGTAGATCAATGCTTCTCACATGACACCCGGAAAACCATCTGCAACAGAATCACCAGGGGTGCTTGTTAAAAATGAAGATTTCTGACAACCAGCCCATACCTGCTGTACCAGAACCTCTGAGGGTCTTGAACAAGTTCCCCTGGTGAATTTCATGCCTGTTAAAGTCTAAGAACTCCTGGGAAGATGAAGGACACTACTTGAAGCTCCTTGGAGGATTTATCGAACCTCTGCTTGAATGATTCTAACTGATTGATAAAGCTTAACTCTGTAGAGAGAGAAATGCCATCACTCAGAACCATCACCAGTAGAAAGCAAAGTTTCTACTTTGCTTTCTATTGTGTAGACAAAATGTATATCATTTGCTGATGACACAACATCTGCTATCCCAACCTCCATAAATCCATCAGCCAGTTACTGAATAAGACAGTGGAATCTTCATTATGAAAGCTTATTTGACAAGTTATAATAATTGATCATTAAATCATTTTTCCCATGATAAAACTATCATCAGTGAAAACCTGATCAACCCAATTAGCACTAAACACATTTGTTTAGTCTTACTAGAATTTTTAAAGGACAGCTCTTTAATAGTAAATCAGTTTGATGCCTGCCTGGTCCTTCCTGCTTTTCACCAGACACTTTCAGCCAGAATAAATGACTCCTCAGGCTCTTCTACTCCTTATTCCCTGGGTATGACACATGCATTCCACTTCTGTGCCTGAGTCTCCCTGTGCCTCCTATGAATGACCCTCCTCTCTCCTTTCTGCTTTCCTGGATCCTCTCCTTAAGGCCCTGTCAATTAGGACTTGGCCACTTGGAGCAGAAGCCCAATGACCCATGGCTTAACTCCAGAGTGGTTGGTTTCCTTGCCCAACAGGAACTCCAGGGCTGGTGCAGGTGCTTGAGGACATTACCCAGAGCCCAAGCTCCTTCCTTCTTCCTGCTCCACTCTGTGTGGCTTTTGTCCTCTTGATGGTAAGATGGCTAACCCTTCTGCTGGGCATCACATCTGCCTTCCAGACAAAAAAAAAAAAAAAAAAGCAGATGGAGGGTAAAGGCATCTCTCCTATCACTCCTGCTCAATCAAGCTTGAAACACACGGTCACCTGGGTTTTCTTCCAGACCAGAAACCAATCCTGCCAACTCTTCATTCCCAAAACCTCTTAGTTACCCATTTCATTCATTTTCTTCTGCCACCTTCTGTGTGGTCTCTTCCCCTCACAACCAGAGTGGTACAAAAGCTTTCTATTATGTTCATGACGATGCCTGCATTAGACAGCGATCTTTTCACCTTGTTCATGCCTTTGCACCTCACCAGAGGGAAGGAATCTTATACCTCTCGCGTATCCGGCAGAGTGCAGACATATATGGGACTTCATGAAATACCTGACCAATTGGCACTATTATGCACACTGTGTGAGGTCAGCAAGCATTGCACCTGGGGAGCCACATTTATGTGAATAGGGCAGTGTTATTTGTACCAATTTCTTCCAGAAATTTGTTCATTAGGCCACAATCACACCTTCCAAAAATGCATTCTTTTAAAAATAAGCTTAATTTTTCTTTTATTTTACAAACCATATATAAACATTTTTAAAATCTATTAGTGTTTCTTTGGCAAAAATCTATTTTTTTTTTCATTAACTTCAAGTTCCAGGATACACATGCAGGATGTGCAGGTTAGATACACGTGATGATTTAATGCACAGATCAACCCACCACCTAGGTATTAAGCCCAGCATCCATTAGCTATTCTTCCCGACGTTCTCCCTTCCCCTGCCCCCTGACAGTCCCCAGTGTGTGTTGTTCCCCTCCCCCATGTGTCCATGTGTTCTCATCATTCAGCTCCCACTTATAAGTGAAAACATGTGGTGTTTGCTTTTCTGTTCCTGCATGACTTTAGTGAGTAGTTGCTGAGGATAATGGCTTCCAGCTCCATCCCTGCAAAGAACATGATCTCGTTCCTTTTTATGGCTGCATAGTATTCCATTGTGTATATGTAGCACATTTTCCTCATCCAGTCTATCATGATGGGCATTTGGGTTGATTTCATGTCTTTGGTATTGTGAATAGTGCTGCAACGAACACACATATGCATGTATCTTTATAAGAGAATGATTTCTATTGCTTTGGGTACATACCCAGTAATGGGATTGCTGGGTCAAATGGTATTTCTGCTTCTGGATCTTTGAGGAATCGCCACGCTGTCTTCCACAATGGTTGGACTAATGTACTTTCCCACCAACAGGGCAAATCTAACTGAAAGTGGTGGTGTCACATCTTAATCCCCTGAAAATGTAGTTTCAAATACACTTTCTCTCACACAATGCTAGTGTTGTATTTCTCTTCATTGGTAAGTTTGCTCCATCCTGCATAAAAACCAACGTGGTCAACATCACTTTTCTCTTTCAGCAATTTAACAAGTCAATACAATAGCCTCTTCGTAAAATGCTGGGTTTCTCCTTGATTTTTTTAAATGCCTCTGATGGATCCTACTTGGAGGTTTCCTTTTTCCATGATCTGAAATGTGAAAATGGAATTATTGTTGAAAAAGTCAGGTTCTCCCAAAAACGTAATCACCCTTCTTGGTGCTGTCTAGCCAATCTTGTTATCTACTTTACGTAATGTTTCAGAGAAAAATAAGATGTTTGGGGAAGTTTGCTCTGTAAACAGCACATTTTGTGAGCAACTTAAGAAAGAGCTTAATGTCTATCCATAAACACCTCCACCGTGGTTGCAACAAGGGTCACTTTTGTAAACAGTTTACGGTCAATTACTTGATCAAACAGTCATTGAAATAAAAGGTATTCGAGTTCTCCTTTGTGCCTCCGCACTCCACACCCTCCTCCCTTCCCCAGCAGAAAAATGCCTTTTAACTGGCTGCAGAAGGACTTGTTCACAAATGTTTCTAATTCAGCTAAACATCTTGATAGGAAATATCATAAATTATATGTATAGGCCTGTCAGTACAATTTTCAACAGGGGTAACATGAGTTCAGTTTGAAATAAAATGAAAAACTTCAGACCAATTTCTGAACTTGCTACCTTGAATTTTAATCCAAAGCCCACTTGTGTAAAGAGAGACAGCAAAATTCTAGTGCTCTTAGATTGAAACCTGCAACTAACAAAGATGCTGAAGACACATTGATTCTATTTTTTACACTCTTTTGGGAGCTGGAAAAAAATGCAAAAGCATAAAAATGTTGGAGATAACCTAACTTAAGATCTAGCAAGACTTTTGGCGTATTTAAATATCCACTGTGTTACTTAAGCTCACGCTTGACTTCCACTGGAGGGATCCTTAGGAATTTCCCTATCCTAGACATTAAGAAAAGGGCCACCAAGAGGAAACAGTGTGCTACCCATAGTAGACACTAAATATGCAAGGAGAGAGGGGAGAAGGGGGTAAATGCGGAACTAGATTAGGGCTGATTATCTTGAATATAAATTACTTTTTAGATTTCATTTGTACTCACTAACACAGCATTGCCAGCATATAAGAACATCTCTGTTGTAAGACTGTCTAGAAAGAAAATTAGCATATTAACAACTACTTCTAGAGAACAAATTTAATGTTCTAGGAAATCACTGCAATATAGATGCATGGGAAATACACATTTTAGGTTTTCTTGTTTTAGTACAAGCACGTATGCTGTCACCTTTTCATAAACCTTTTGTTTATTCACACAGTGAACAATACTTTTCCAATCCCCATTCTGAGACAATAATCCTATATTTGATGAAACAAGTAATAACACAGTGGTTATTTTATGCTTTTGCATATTTTCCATGTTTTAAGATATAATATATAAAATTTAAGAGGAGATAGGCTTAGATTGACAGATTATGACTATATAAACAAATTTTATTCTCTCTTTTCAATCATAGAGAAATCTATTTTAGAAATTATTTGGGGGCTATTAAATCAAAAGCCTAGGACTATATAACCAAAAAAAAAAAAATTCATCCAGAAAGATTCAGTATGATTGATAACATTTTCTTTTTTTTTTTTTTTTTTAGAAAAAACATTTCATATTAACTCCAAAATCTGGTCCCACAAATTTAGCATCTGTACAACAAATTTTTAATTCCCCTTCCAGATAACCAAGAAAAATAGACTGAATCTTAATTATATAATGTTTATTGCAAGTATAGTTGAAACTCATCAATTAAGAGTTCATTGGTTTCTACATTGCAGTTTAGGGAACTGAAACATACCTTTAAAATATCCGTTACTTCACATATGATCCCATGTATGTGACGTTCTGGAAAACGCAAAACTATGGGAACAGAAAACTGATCCATCATAGTCAGGGGCTGTGGAAGGGGGAAAGATGACTAATTCCAAAGAGGAACAAGGGAATTTGGGGAGGTGATAGAGCTATTTTAGATCTTGACTGTGGTAGTGGTTACATGACTGGACACTTGTCAAAACTCTTAGAACTATAAACTTCCGTAATGTATCAAAATTATATTTCAATCAACATGACATTTAAGACTATCTATTGAGAAAACAATTTGTTGAACAGTTTGAGTACAAAAATAAAATTATAAAATAATAGATTACCCAATTAGGAAGACACACTTTTCAAACAGATTAGAAACAGTGTTTGACTATAAATAGTGCTACCATATGTGAACATAAGGAGAAAAGGTGAGGCCACTACTAACTAATGATATGCTAATGATAAATGTGTCCTATCTGGTCCTTTAACAAGGGCCTCTGCAGACAAGATGTGGTTAACCTACTTTTTTTATGTACTTAATTGAGGTGAGAAAACTTCATTTCAAAATACAGAGCAAGGAAACCTAGCTTGTCTCCACTTGCAGAAATTAGTAGTATTTTAGTCTAGGCCAGAGGTTGGCAAACTTCTTGGTAAAGGGCTAGATGGTAAATGTTGCTGAGTGTGAATGAGTGTGGCTGTGTTCTTTTCTTTTCTTTTTTTTTTTTTTTTTTTTTTTTTGAGACAGGGTCTCATTCTGTCACTCAGGCTGGAGTGCAGTGGCATGATCACAGCTCACTGCAATCTCAACTTCTAGGCTCAAGCAATCCTCCTCTGGTCTCAACTTCCCAAGCAGCTGAGACTACAGTCATGCACCACTATGCCCAACTAACTTTTGTATTTTTGTAGGGATGGGGTTTCATCATGTTACCCAGGCTGGTTTTGAACTCCTGGACTCAAGCAATCTGCCCGCCTCAGCCTCCCAAAGTGCTGGGATTATAAATGTGAGCCACCGTGCCTGGCCGTGGCTGTGTTCTAATAAAATTTTATGAACACTGAAATTTGAATTTCACATAATTTTTCTGTATCCCAAAATATTATTCTTTTGATTTTTTGCAGCCATTTAAAAATGTACAAATTATTTTTAGGTCAAGGACGGTACAAAAACAGGCAGGGGGCTAGATGTGGTCTGTGGGCCATAATTTATCAGCTCTAGCCTAGGTTATTAATAGATGCTTGTAAGAGCTTCTTCAAAGCGTGGGTCTCTCATGTATTACAAACTCTTTTCTGTTAAGGCTGTCCATTCCAAGAGCCCTTGTTTTAAAATCACAGGACTTTGTCTCCCACATACAATTATTCAGATTGCTTGAGCTAAAATATTAGGTTGCAGCAAAAGTAACCGTGTTTTTTGAAAACCACGGTTACTTTTGCAGCAACCTAATATCAGAGGAGATAAAAGGTGAGGAGCCTCTGGAAATACATGGGTCATGGAAAGTAGTTCTGACTGCAGTAAGAATAAAAAAGGCAGAAGAAAATCAATGGATCCATAGCCTTCCAACTAAGGTTCCTCAGGTTTCTAGACCAAAAGTGCTTAAGAAACCAGGTTGAACACCTGTATTGGGCACCTCCAGAGGGTCAGGGGTTAATGTCACCTGTTTGCATAGTAAATTCCTTATATTGGTATTCTTTTAAGCAGTGCTTAGACTGGCTATGACTTATGAACACGTACTTTTAGATATACACGATGATTTGGTAGTTTTTTTTTTCCTGTCTTAGTGAAGACAGGAACGAGGAACATTTATCTGAAACAGATTGTGTGATGGAAACATTTCCAGCTGCACAAGTGCTGTAACATCTACACCCAAATTAGCTCATGAGTCAACATATCTCGTTTGGTTATTACATTTATTGCATCAATTATCTACAAATGAAATACAGCTGCGTTGTCAGTAGCCCCATATTCAAGCACATGCTTAATGAGATGGCAAGGTAGGAAAGATCAGGAGCACTTGCTGACAACAAATAAAGAAGAAACCCAACCCTTGCACCCCAGCCGGACGTTGCCCAGCTAAAATTCCTTTCCTTTGTGGGCCGTAGTCATCATATTTTAAGAGCATCTAATCAGGTATTTATCCCAAACATGAGCAGCAGTACATTCGATTAGTTTACTAAACAGACATTGGATAAATCTGGCATCCAAGTCACAGTCACCACTTTGCTTGTACAGCCCAAGGTCACTCGGGTCGCTCAGGTGGGGAGGACGGGGTAAGGCAGGAGACAAGAGCCACTTTTCCAGCCGCGCAAGGCCTATTCTGATGTTTTGACAGAGTCCCGCTAATCTTTTTCACATTTCTTTCTTCATAGCGGTAGAACCATATGCTCCCAGTTTCCCTGCAAGTACTTGTTTGAATTTTTTTCTTTTTTCTAAGAGAGATGGGGCTGGAGGTCTGGAAGTATCTAGGCAGAGTCAGATTTGGGAATTGTCTCCATATTTCTACCAGTTGAAAGAATCTCCAAGGATCTCCCCCATTGCCAGTATATATTTTATAGGCACTGGGTGGACACCTGTTTTCAATTGCACATTCAGATCAGATGAGCCCTCTAGGAGTGGCCTGGGAGTGCAGGCCTGGCCCAGAGCAAAAGGGAAAGTCTCCTGCCCAGGGCTGTCTTTTCTGTTTGCTTTGTAAATGATTTCTGAGCCACGTGTGGGAGAAAGGCCTGCCCTGCTCTCACTTACATCATGCGTGTGGAACTTGAGTCTCGCCATAGGAACGCCACAGAACGGGACATTTGTTTAAGCTGCTGGTCAGCCAGGGTCTTCCTCACTGCAAATGGATTTGGGATCATAAACTATGGGAGATTAGTTTTAAGCCCTCACAGTAGACCTCACTGAGCAGACTCCAGGTGATACGAAAGGCAGATGAGGGGCAGCAGGGGCCCAGCCCGGCACCCTTTTCCAGATGGCTGCACTCAGAAACCAGGGTTTGGGGATGGATACCCAGGGCAGCTGGATCACAAAGAGGTAGGCTAGGCAGGTTCCATCTACAACAGCTACGTGTGACAACATCCCCCAAAAAATAATTCACTGGGAAACAAAATATTTCACCTCTAGGTGGGAGTGTCATTAATGAGCCAGGCCAACTTCTCTGCTAGAACCTAAACTCTTGAGCATACATTGATAAATTGCTTAGACACCAACTTCCTTCAGACAGAGAATAGGATTTAGGATACCTATTCCCAGGTTTACAGAAATCTTACCTTGACCAATTGTTAGTTCTGTGCCCAAAGACAAGTCAACTTCATGATCTCTAAACCAGGACACAAATGTCATTACTTACTCCAGACATTCCATAAATATGGAGTCCTAGGGTGCAGTTGGAGTCATCAGATTCCCTCACATCAACCAGAGCCCAGCAAAACACGGTCTTGCATGTCTTCACATGGCACACCACCTTATGGGGTCACCCTGTCCTTCCCACTCTCCAAGCTTTCCTGCTGCCAAACCCTGGACTTCGCTGTCCCTGCCCCCCATGGCCAAATTTGGCTTCCCACACTTGGTGAGGTGCTATCTTAGAAAGACTCAGATAAGCAGTTCTGTACACGTCTGAGAACAGCTGAATAGGACGTGTCTAGTAGACCAAGAAAATGCCTGACATCCAAAAAATAAGCCCAATCAGAGTCTCAGTCTTCAACCAAAGGTAGGAGGGGACATTGTGAAGGACACCAGGGCCTTGCTGATAGCTTTCGGTAGGTCCTGCTATGTCATTTTTTTAAGAGATGTCAAGGACAAAACATAATCAGGGACAAAACCCCAGAATCAAGACAGGTGGTGCATTGATACTAAAAATTCCTGAGCCAGGCCACCTTCACCACACCCAGGCCTTCCTCTCCTCATTCACCCAGAACCAAGAGGAGGGTGAATAACAGGCCAATGGCAGAATCAGGGAGGCAAAGGTCAAGATGGCCACTGCACTAATGTCACCTAATGATGCCCTGTCACCTCTCGCCTACTCACCTATTCAAGGCGCTTCAGAACCCTTCAGGCTTTTGGATGCCTAAGCTATTTCTCCTCCCCTGTCCCCACTCCTTGTCCCTGCCCCTCATTTTTCCTTCCCACACCCCCTCAAGGATGATGAGGGCCAGAGTTTGGGACGGAAATGGCAAACCTGATGGGCCAGTAGCGTTAGTATCTGCCACCTCGGCCTGAGCATCCCCCACCTTCGTCTTGGCAAGATTTCATTTGTTTTGTTTTTGCAAAAGAAAGAGAAAGCTCCATGCTGGCAGTGTCAGTCACCTCCAGGGGACGTAGCCCAGAGTAAAGGAGGAAATGTGGTTTTCACTGACACCCATGTTCAAGTGTTGGTTAATGACAGCAAAGCAGCCACACAGTTTACATTCCTTTCACAAAGGGTTTCACACATGAGACCCTGGCGTTCTCCCTCCTGTTCTTGTTATTGTCATTTCATAGCATGTAATCCCACTGAAATTAAACAAAAATTTTATGATGCCTTCATTTGATCTGTCATTGTTGGGTTATTTTCCCTCCCTCTCCCATGCCAATGCCACCCATCTCCCTCTCTCTCTCTAACACACACACACACACACACACACACACACACACACTCTTCAAGGTGGGCCTGCTCTTCAAAAGCCAAACAACAAGATCAAAAAGTTGTGAGTGGAGCAGATGTCAAGTGGTCCCCCCGGACTCCTACTTAACCCTTTCCAGAGGTCTGGTTGTACCCTGACAAGGAATTGATTTGGTGGGCAAAGTAGCAGGCTTGGTAAACATGGCCCCACTCCTCCTTATAAATCTCCAAAACTAAGGACGGAGCAGCGATTCCACACAATTGCCATCTGCTCCTAGGGAAATGTACACACAACTGCCTTTCAAAAGGCAACTTTGACTGTGAACATGCTTTGCTAATTGTGGTTGTTTATGACCCAATGTAATAAAATTTGGTGTTGCAAACTGGAAGTGTTTTCCCTGTGTTTTTCCTTAGACCCTCCTCTCTTCCTTCTCTAGAACTCTTATCTGAAACCAGGTGTGTGAAATGTCTGAGCGGCAGTTAGGTAATCGGGGTCTTTTATCTACCTGACAGAGATGTATGGGGAATTTTAAGACCTAATGGTTACAAATATGCAGGAAATTAGCATGAAGGAATTTTTCCATATCTTACCTCTAAACACAGTATGCATTACTGATTTATCATATTAGACTGGGATCATATTGGAATGGCCTACAACTCTTTAATACAGTGGAAAAAAATTTCAAGTAATTTCGAAGGGCCTCAAAGCCATCTTCTCAAATTGCAGTCCTTTTTAAAACTGGAGGAATATAACCCAAGTTGTATATACACAATAAGATGAAAACATGGAAATTTTCTGAGGGTGCCTAGTTGGAACAACCTTACAAAATATTTACAGTAATCAGAATGATCAAGTTATTTTCCTGTAATCAGATAACTCTTGACTTTAGTTGAGTGGTCACTTGGTGAAGGAGAAACTATGTTTGCAAATCAAACACAGAATGTGACATAGCATTGAACAAATTTCCAGCTCCTTGAACCAAAGTTCTATAGTCACTAAATAGCCCTCAAAGATGCAAGCAACTTCTTTGCCTTGGGGGAAAAAAAAACACTTTTTAATGGCTTTAGGATTCATGCTCTTTTTAATCAAAAGCATTCGATGGTCATTAGTTATATGTTTGTCAGAAACTCTAGTCTGTTTAAAACGTTATTCTTTGAACTGGAGTATCACGTTCAAGTGCACTGCAAGTCCATAGTGGGTTTTATTGCACTTTTACTTCACCTTTTCCCCAGTGGCAGGCGATTCACGTTGCATATGAGCTGACAAGCGTCAGCAACGTAGAGTCGATGGGGGATGATAGACAGTGGGGTTTGTAACTTTCAAAGATGTGGGCAGCCATATTTCAGGGGCAGACCCCAGTGACGGGTCTGCTTTCCTTTACTTGTGCGCGAATATTTTGGTCCCAGGGCTTAGTTATGGAGTTTGACATCCCCTGAGGTGCGCCAGAAAACCATATCCAAGCAAAAATGTGCCAAACGACAACTTAATTACAACCAGGAGGCGCGGCATTGTGCAGCTGACCACTGTGGGCACCTCATTCCCAAAACTCAGTCTGCACCCACACTGCGTGCAGGAGGCGGAAAGCAAGCCAGTGGGGCAGCCTAACAGGGAGGGGAGCCATACCAATCCAGGTTCCAAATGCAGGGGAAAGATGAGAACCAGCCACACACTCCGCGGGCTGCCTCGGACCTAGGATCCTAGGTTCTGTCCTAACTGGCCCATTTCAAGTTGAGACTCAGTCTGTGCTTTTCCCTCGGCCTGACGTGGGGGACACAGTAGGCGTGCTCCGTGGGTGGTGCCTGATAACAGCTCCCAGCACCTTCCTCTCTCAGTGCCTGTGCTCGTGCTCATTCCTCCTCCTGGAATATCCTTCTCTTCTCCCGCAGCTAAAGTGCAACCTGTATTTCAAGGTCCCAGCTCAAATTCTATCTCTCCCAAAAGCTTTCTTAGCATCATCTAGATGTCATCTGGCATCTCTTTCTCCTCAGAAATGTACTTAAACTTGGCCAGTTTCCAGTTTCTTAACCAGGGCTAGTGTGAAGCTCTCCCCTTCACATCCTCAAGTTCCTGAGACATAACCTCCTGTTTCACTCTGTCGCCAGTGCCCTGCATCAAACTATCTCCATTCTGCCCTACTAGGGCCAGAACACACAACTCAGTGTAGGAAAAAGGATTTATATTAAGCGTTTCATAATCTTTGTTGGCATGGTTGAAGATTTAGCACTTCAAAGAGAGGAATTACGCTGAACAGCATGCAACCTTGCATCCTCTCTTGGCTGTGTCAAGCTCCCACTTCCTTTCTCTCTCTCCCCACCGTCTTTGCTCTCTCTCACTCTCCCCTGACTCTTTCCCTGTCTCTCCCTCTCTACCTCTCTCCCCCATCACCAACAATGACAAATTTCTTGCTTTGTCCTAGGTAAGACAATTCATTCAGGACACCTGAGATCTCAGTTTCCATCCAAACTGATGTTTCAGGAAATTTCTTTTGAAAAAAGTTACAGCACTTATCCTTAATAAAATTCTTTTGAAAACAATTTTCATCAATTGTGTTGCCTTCGGAATTTATAACCCTCTCAAACTCCAGTGTTGTATACCTGCAAGCTATTGATTCTTATGTAGGAATATATACATAGTCTATTTTGTATATGAGCTTTTTGTGTTTATCTTATTCCTCCATCATTTGGAGAGTTCTGGAAAGCACAAACCATGTATATTCATTTTACATTCCCTTAAAGAGCATAGCACAGTGCTGTGCCCATATAGAACTCTCAAACTTTTCTGGAGTCATATTGGAAAGCGGGTAAAATGATGATGCATTACTCCTCCAAGTAACATTCAACTAGTTGAGTTTTATTGGGGTGGCATTCACAGAAGTATGCTCAAAGACTACTACCACCACCACCCCCAGATAGTAAGAATCCAAGTAGATACACTGTACACAGCTGTGCTTTGAAGAAAGTAGTCAAATCTCCTGTTAAACACAACAACAGAATTTTTGTGAAATAATTCATTTTTCCGATTAAATCCAAATCTGATTAACTGTTCTTCTTGGTTTAATATTCCTCTACAAATTGTTTAAATTTTATTTCTTCAAATATTATAAACACTCTTATATTTTATGCCTAAAATTGTCAGTATCTGGATTCTTTGCAGATCCATTTCTATTATACGTTGTTTCTGTTGACTCTCATTCGTAGCATCATTTTTCTCTAAATGTGTAATGAATCATGGCAGTCAATTTCTTATTTTCCTGAATGGGGTGAAAGTGGTTTCCTCCAGTAGGGGTTTGCATTTGTGGAGCTGGGGGCAGAGGAGAGGAATCTACTAATCTGGTACCACTTTAAACTACATTCTTAAGTTTTTATCAGGCCATTCAAGTAGTTTGTCTTCAGGCTAAATAAAGGAGAGGAGCTTGTGGTTACAGCTCCCCTCATATTTTTCATATTTCAAAAACTACTATTTGACTTACTCCTCTCAATAGCTGAGCATTTTCCTTCCAATCCTGATTATGAGAATGGGAGTGGGTTGGGAGAAAGGTTTATTTTTAGTTCATCCTTCAAGGCCAATAAATCCCAAGCAAGAAAACTAAAAAGGAAACCATAATTACATATTGAAGAACACCCACATCTAAGAGAAGATTGTAAAAGCAATCAGAGAGAAGAAATGGATTATATTCAAGGGGGTAGTTTTTTGAACAAAACTACAATGGAAGCCAGGAAAAAAAGTAATATATCTTCAATGCACTGAAAGAAAACAATTTCTAGCCTCAAATTCCATACCCAGCAAAATATCCTTCAAAAATTAAGGTGAAATAAAGGCATTTTCAGACAAACAAAACACTAAGAGAGTTTGTCACCAGAAGAAAGAAATTCTAAAGGATTTCAAGCAGAAGGAACATGATTCCAGATGGCAGGTTACAGATACAGGAAGAATGAAGAACAAAAAAATGATGAATATATAGGTAAAATTAAACAGATATAAACCACATTAAACAAAAATGATAAAGTCATTGTGAGGTTAAGAATAAACAAAAACAAGATACACAACAACTATAGCATATAATGTAAGAGTAGAGCAAATGGAGTTAATATTTTGTTTGAAAACAAGATACTGATTGATTGTAGACTTTGATAAATTAGGCATGCATGTACAATTGCAGAAGTAATCACTAAGAGATTAGAAATGGAGTGTAGTAAAGAAAAAGATAAAACGAAAAAAAAACTCAAAAAAGAAGAAAATAAACAGATGAAGCTCAGATTAATAGCACAAAATAAAATGCTAGATATAAATTCAAATAAATCAGTAATTACAATAAATGTAAAAAGACTATTTGTTTCAATTAAAACACAAAAATTTGCAGACCAACTTTTCAAGGAAAGGGCACAACAAGAATATTTTATTTCTTAGCCATTATATTAGCAAAAGAACTAAAATTCATCTATATTCATGCTTTTCAGAAAAAAACTGCCTTCTACATATTTTGTTTATCCTTTTAGTTTTTTCTAAAGACATTCATTTTTATATTAAAATAGTAGTTTATATATATATATGTTTTACAGCTTTATTCTCTTAAAAATATGAATCTATTTTCATATTATTAAAACTTTCTCAAAGATTGCTGTAAGGATTAAATAAGATAATATATGTTCAGTAAATTCAGAAAGATTTCGCATTTATTATCATACCATGTGCATAGCATTTTATTGTATGGTTATAATGTATTTAACCAGTCTCCTATTGTTAGATATTGTGGTTGTTTTCAACATTTCATTAATATATTTAGCTTCAAGGAAACTTTTCAGAGCTAAGTACTGGCACATAACCTTGATGATCCTCTGGCTATATTTCTTAGTATGTACATTTGATGCCTAATGCAAAGTTACTCTCCAAAATGTTTGCAAAAATTTACTCTCTCACAAGAAATGTGTGCATTTCCCCTAGTCCAACAAGAGAGATTATTATTTCCCTTGCACTTTTCACAAGTTAAAGAAGCAAATCCAGAGAATTTTCTGTCACCCAATTCATTTAGTCCTTCTAGGATCTCTAAACTTTTCTTTTAGAGTCAAAAACAACAGACACAATAAAATGGGCAGAGAGAAGCAAAATCTCTTTCTCCTTCAAAAAACTTTTAAAAGATGATCCCTAATTCTAATTTACTATTTCTTCCGACATCACCTCAAATTATATGTATTTTGAATCCAAAACAAAGATGGATTTTTTTATCTTTATTGGTATATTAGAGTCCTGTCAAAGCAAAACTCAGAAGTAGAATCACACAACTGTTAGATTATATCTCATAGTTCCACGGACAAAACGCTAACATAAGCTCTTTGATCTGATGCTCACAACGCTTCTTTTCTTTCCATTCACACCACTCTATCCTGTGAGACGGTCTGTCTGGGAATATGAATTTGAGTGAGAGGAAGAATTCAAGTCCTTGCTCTGCCATTTTCTCGTTGAGAAAGCTTGAATGAGTTAACCTCTTAGTCTCCATTTCTTCCCTACAGCATGATGCTTATAAGCAGATTCTAGAACCACAGATGTAGGTACAGAATCACAGATCTGCCACTTACCAGCAGTGTGCCACTGGACAAGTTCAATTATTCCACAGCTTATCTGTAAAACGAGTGTTTTAGGAGGTTTACATGAGATCAATTTCTTAAACCAGTACCTGGCTCATAGTAAGTGCCTAATAAATGTTTTGCCATTGACCTTCATCATTAGTGGATTCTGTATTTGAAAATTCACATATTTGATAGAATTAATCTATAATATCAAAATTAATATTCATGGTGCTTTCTCAGTTGTTGGTCAACACTCCCAGAATAGCAAAACATTTGAGCGACCCAATGTGCACATTCTCAGTGGAGGTCAAACAAGGAAACATGGCCTTCCTGTTCAGCTCTCACAGGCACTGAAGTGCTATTTAGTGTTACTGAGCACAAAAAGGCTGTGATGTCCATTACAGGGAAAATACAGGTATTACATATACTTCATTTAGGCCTGGGATATAGTGCTGGTGGCTATGAGTTCAATGTTAATGAATCAACAATATATATTAATGTTAAATAGATATCTTTAAACAGAACTCTAACACACATAAAGCCAAGATTATGTATCAATCAGTTGACGTCCAGAGACTCACATATTTTCCATTTATTCAGTATTCACTAATTCAGTACTTGTGGTAACTTTATAGAACATAACTACCAAGAATAATGAGAATCAACTGTATATTCTTTTTCAACTCTAAAATGAAGATTAGTAACTCCTGTTCACACAGCTGTCATGGTGATATTTATTTGTCAGGAAGTTTTATAAATGTGACATTTCCCATCAGGCTTATCACACTGGCTTCCTAACATGTCTTTCTTGACTCTTTCTCCTCCAGCGTAATGGAGCTAATGTATAACTTTCATCAACCCAAAAGATTCCCACTGGCAGCCCAGGTGGTGGGAAAAAATATGGGCTTTGGAGGCACACTCATCTGGGATCCAATCCCCGTCTTTCTACTTAGCAATGATAATGACTTGGGGCAAATTATTCTTGAAACTTCGATCTTCAATTTTCCTAGCCATCTACTGTGACAGAACGGACACCAAAATGCAGATTTTTGTTAAAACCCTCACAGAGAAGACCATCACTTTGGAGACTGAACTCTTGCATACAGTAGGCCAAGATTCAGGATCAGGAAGAAATGCCTCCTGACTAGCAAAAATTGATCTTCACTGGCAACAACTAGAAGATGGACATCCTTCATCCGACCACAAAATTCAAAAGGGGTACACTCTCTATCTGATTTTGAAGTTTTGTCGTGGTGCTAAAGAATAATTTTTATACAAGTCTCAAGAAGAATAAGCATAACAGAAAGAGGGTGACACTGGCTGCCTTGAAATACTGTATAGTGAATGAGAATGACAAAAACCAGTCACATTCATCAGAAATGCCCTTCAGACGAATGTGGTGCTAGAGTTTTTAATGGCCAGCCACTTTGACAGATATTACTGTGGCAAATGTTTTCTGACCTACTATTTCAACAAACCAGAATACAAGTAATTGTACACGGGTAGTAAAAGGCATGAACTAAAAGAGAAAGGAGAAAAGCAGGAAGGCAGGAAGAAAGGAATGAAAAAAAGGGAGGGAGGAAAAAGGGAGGGAGGGAGGAAGGACGGAGGGAGGGAGGGAAGGAAGAAGGAAGGGAGGGGAGGGAGGGAGAGAGGAAGGAAGGAAGGAAGGAAGGAGGGAAGGAAGGAAGGAAGGAAGGAAGGAAGGAACTCCATTTTTACATGTAATACTTTCCTCTGCCTAAATGATAAAATACAAACTTAATCATTTAAACTGACCATAATATGCCCATCCAGACACCTCTCACTCTATCAGCTAGGGTGGAATATGCACAGGCTCCCTCCCCTAATGGCTGCAGAGCAGTGGAATCTGGGGAGGGAGGGAGGAAGGGAGGAAAGAAGGAAGGAAGGAAGGAAGGAAGGAAGGAAGGAAGGAAGGAAGGAA